>NC_069718.1:25246381-25418881 GCF_027358585.1 Pangasianodon hypophthalmus | reverse complement strand
TCCACACACACACGCACACACACACACACACACGCACACTCACAAATATACACACAAAAATACACATTTCCAGTGTAAGTTGTATCTAATGGTGTGTCAAATAGAATCTGTTCAGTGCAGAAACTGATCTCTTAGTAATCAAGCGAAAATATTTTGCTTATATTTATAAAAAAATTTATTTAATATTTATTAATTATCTAATATTTCTTCTTATTTTGAAATGATTACAAACCAAACATACAATTGTTCAGCTTGTTTTTAGATGCTTTCACCCATTTCTTATTGTATCTTAATCATTTTTGCTTCTTTGCTTCTTGAAATTCGACAAATGCCCTGCCAATGAGAACAAGATTATTTCAAGCTTGATTAAATGATAAAATTAAAAATAAAAATGTCTAGTCATCTTATATTTCATTTTGTGTAATCTTATAATAGGAAATTCTACATAAATATGATTAAATGCAAGATATTTTTCACTTGCTAAGACGTTGTGTCTTTTTCCTATTTTTAAAACAGACAAAAATTGCGTTGGTATGTTTTGATATGTTTCATACCACACACACACACACACACACACACACACATCACCGAGGTGCTCCACTGTGAACCCCTGCGGCTCAGACTTGATATTCTACACGACAAATGACTGTTATTACGTGGGCTTGAATACTACACGAACTATTTCAGGGACATTAATATTATCATTTAAAAGCCAAATCTGAAAACAGGGTGATGAGACAGCGCTGAGTTCTTCTGTTTTGTCTGTCGGAGAGGAGAAACAGTGCGCTGCCATGGTGGTAATTAAGAGACGAGCCCACAAGGGAAAGATTCCTGTTTATTTTTTTTTTTCCTTTTGCCAAACTGCAGTAAAAGAGCTGGGGGGCTGTGTTACATTCGTAGAAAGAGTGCACTCTGGTTCCCAGCTGAAATTGGCTTCTTACTTGTCTGGCCTGGGCTTTGCTCTATGTTTAGCTGTGGCCGATGCTGGTGGTTTGGGCTCTACGCTCAACTGCAGCTCTGGTGCACAGAGCGCCCACCTCAGTGTGTGCTAAGACCTTTAGTGTGACCGTTCTGTCCTTCTGTGTGTGCGTCTCCTGGAGTAGCCGTTGTTTTGGCCAGTGTTAAACACGGAACAATGAAAACTAAAAAGACTGAAACTAAAAATATCTGGATGTTTCAAAAGAACCCCAAGAGATTCATTGGTTCAGTAAATATTACAAAAACAAACCTGTGATTTTTTTTTTACACAAAAATGTAAATGATTAGAATTACTTACATGCTTTAAGTTCTGTACTAAATTAATTCATTTTTAACAAAAAAGAAGTATATGTTTACTTGAACTGATGGGACTCATGGACCAAGAGCTTGCTGCAGTGCTGTTTCCTTCACTTCAAGTTGTATAGAACTGGAATTAAAAGTCATACAGAGATTAAATTAATATCGTCCGTGCCATACTTATGTGGAGGCGGGGTTTGTGAACTCAATTTGCATATATTTGGGGAACTTTAAACTGATTTAACTTTGAGTATTACAGATGGGGTGTTATTTCTCATTTATTTCTCATTCAATATTTCTTTTTTTGTGTTGGCTTTAAGAGTGTGCGTGTGTGTGTGTGTGTGTGTTTGTTTGTGTGTGAGAGAGAGAGAGAATGTGCAAGTTGGTTAAGTCAGCGGTTCTCAGACTTTGGATAGTCAGTGATCCCTTTAACTGTAAAGTACATTTTCAGTATGGATTAATTTCATGAATGTTATAAAAAGTTTTTAATTTTTTTGTTTAGAGCTTCTATTCCTGTACGTTCCACATTAGATTTGAGTTGTCTTTGGTGCTTGGACCCCTAAACATAATCATTTTGATAATGTGGTTTGTGATTTCCACCACTGAAACAAAATTAAAAAAATTAATAAATAAATCACAGACCCCCTGCCTACGCTGAAAAAGTGAATGTACAGTCGTTCATATTTAAGAGAACATCTTACGTGTAGTTTCTGTAAAATAAACGTGTAGTTTCTCATCAAATTGCGATTTAATTGCTTATACTACATTTATTTTAAACAAATTTCTAATTACTTGTTTCAATTATGTAGAGTGAATGTGATCAATTCACATAGTATTAATGTGATCCATTTACGTTATGAAATGCTGCTGTCTCACGATGCCTGCGACCCTGATTCTGTCCTCACGATGCCTGCGACCCGGATTCTGTCCTCACGATGCCTGCGACCCGGATTCTGTCCTCACGATGCCAAAGACCCGGATTCTGTCCTCACGATGCCAAAGACCCGGATTCTGTCCTCACGATGCCAAAGACCCGGATTCTGTCCTCACTATGCCTGCGACCCGGATTCTGTCCTCACGACGCCAGAGACCCGGATTCTGTCCTCACGATGCCTGCGACCCGGATTCTGTCCTCACGATGCCAAAGACCCGGATTCTGTCCTCACGATGCCTGCGACCCGGATTCTGTCCTCACGATGCCTGCGACCCGGATTCTGTCCTCACGATGCCTGCGACCCGGATTCTGTCCTCACGACGCCAGAGACCCGGATTCTGTCCTCACGATGCCTGCGACCCGGATTCTGTCCTCACGATGCCAAAGACCCGGATTCTGTCCTCACGATGCCAGAGACCCGGATTCTGTCCTCACGATGCCAGAGACCCGGATTCTGTCCTCAAACCCGGCTTCGTTCCTCACAACACCAGAGACCCGACTTCATTCCTCACAACGCCAGAGACCCAGATTCGGTCCTCACAACGCCAGAGACCCGGATTCTGTCCTCACGATGCCAGAGACCCGGATTCTGTCCTCACGATGCCAGAGACCCGGATTCGGTCCTCACGACGCCAGAGACCCGGATTCTGTCCTCACGACGCCAGAGACCCGGATTCTGTCCTCACGACGCCAGAGACCCGGATTCTGTCCTCAGCTCGGGTGAGCATACGGACTTCGATTTTATTCATGGATTCGAAATGACAAGATCTAATCATGTTGCATGTACAAAACAAATTGTGCAAATGTAACTCGATTCAATCATGTGGAACTGATGTACGCATTTGAATTGAGTAAATTGAAAGAGTTTTTTTTTCCAGTGTATGGTTTACAGACCCCACTTTGAGATCCACTGAGTTAAGTCGTCATGTTGGGTTCCTGCTAGCTCAGTCTTTATGAAGCCTGATGCATGTGAATTTCATTGGAGTTACTTCTGGTTTGAGTTGTTTAAGATGTTGGTGCCCATTAAATACTAACGATGATAAATGATTTGCAAAATGAGATGATTCCAAACGGAAACAAGGAATGACGTTTAGATAAAGTTTTTACAGTGTTGAGATGTGCATAAATAATTGAAGCTCTCTTGCATGAAACAAAAGAAGAGCTTAGAGAATAATCTTCCATATCGACGCCCAGGAGTACTTTCACCTCTCCTGTCCTAAATGTGTCGCTCTTCTTCTTCTTCTTCTTCTTCCTCTTCTTCTTCTTCTTCTCCTCAAACACATTAAATTCTGCACCTCTATCACCTACCAATAACTAACACTAAACAGCCAGTGGTTCTACCAGTAGTATCTAAAATATAATATAAAATGAAAAGTTTGTTTTGTCATTGTTTTGTGATTTTTAATATAACCATACTTGGTTTTGTATAACTATATTTTAAATCCAGTTCAATTCAATTCAGTTTTATTTGTACTGCACTTTTAGCAATGGCCATTGTCACAAAGCAACTTTACAGAAATATATAAATTCAGGATATAAATTTTAACTGTATACATTTCTCTCTAATGAGAAAGCCAGCAAACCAGACTCAAAAGGGATCTGGGTGATAACATAATTATAATTATAATACAAAATATAAATAATTCCCTTCTATAACTTTGTATTATATGGTCAAAAAGTGCAATTGTGTAACCAGAAACCTATGAGCAACTTATGAATATGAGCATCATATGAGTCATTTCTGAATTCATTATAGTTTTCACTTCAAGTCTATTTTCTTGAAGTTGTCAACTGTTCAATGATGGAGACTTGACTGCAAAACTGTTCATAGCAATTGCAGTCCTAAGGCTATGCAAGGAAGAACTCAAATGAGAACGGTTCTCTCAGTGTTTGGCATTTGTTAAAATATTTGATGAATTTCCAAGGTTTGAGAAAGGGAGATCCAGGAGGGAATTATTTCTCTACCATTTGTATCTTAAGTTTGAAAGCAATCAACTGGCATGCATTAATGGGTATATTTCTGTTTTTGTATTTAAAATGAAATGCGTTTAAGGAGGTCTTGTTTCAGCTATATTAGTCAGTAAAGAGAACTGGCATGGATGTAAGATAAATCAGTTGAACTGGAGTATGTTTCTGGTGCCCATGAGCCAGCGACTGTCTCAGTGTGAGCTCAGAGCTGCTTGAGCTCAGTGCTGTGTGGTCCTCATGCAGTGCCAAGCATTCTCCACCTCTGCTTTCCCATCAGCCCTTACGTTTGAGCTGCCCATCTCTAAAACTTCCTACTTTGATCTGACGCTTTAACGACTTCCTTTGCTTCCTGGCATCCATTTCCTACAAAAAAAAAAGCTTCATTGTGATTTTGCAGTCTTGCTGGAAGTAAATTCACCTGGCAGAAGTGCATGGATTTTGCAGCCAATGCATATACACTGCTCTACACTCACCTGTTTGTTTTACAAATGAAGACTTGAGAGTGATTTTGACCTGCAGGTCATTTGAATGTCTGAGACCTTTTTTCCTACTCGGTGGTAAATGACTGTGGTTTCTCTAGTGCACAGGTATTTTTCTACTCATACCAGTCGCCGTACCTCAAACATGTTGTGCCTCTTTGAAGGGCTTAAAAAAGAAGATGGATGGCATGAGGTCAGCCTGGTGCCTGGCCTCACATATTCCGCTTCTCGGCTGTCCAACAGAAACGCTGGACACTCAGCACTCGTCCCTATAAATCATAGAGTTACGGTCAAAGTGTGTGTGGGGTTGTGGCTGTGTGTGTGTGTGTGTGTGTGTGTGTGTGTGTGTTGGGGGGGAGGTTTGGGGTTTCGCTTGGCTGCCAACACTTGACACCCGACTTAAGCTTTCTTTAGGAATTATCTGGCACTATTCGCACCTCTTGTTTTTTTTTTTCTTTTAACACGTGAAATAATTAACCACCATCTCTCACAACATTGCAAACGTGTGTGCAGGTTACCATGGCGATCTGTAGGTCTAAGAGTTCAGGAGTGTTGTAAGCTGTTCCGTCAGACACAAAGCAGACCCTGCTTGTGTTTATGTGATTACATAATCATGTTGAAAGACCGAGTGAGTGACAGAATATATGAAGACAGCGTTAATCAGAGACGAGCGTGTGCCTTGCCATGAGGTAATGCCACAAGTTCCCTCTGGTTGGTTGCAAGAGACACTGTCTGTTTAGGAGAAGTAAAGAAGATAGCTGGGTAGAAGCTTTGTGTGCATGCTTGTGTGTGTGTGTGTGTGTGTGTGTGTATGTGTGGGTGAGTGTCAGCAATGGCAGGGTGGGGTCATTGAGACCACCTGGTGTGGGCCGATTGGATGTGATTCTCCTCAGGCTGGCCAGCAGCTGTGTGTTGTTCCAGTTTCCTTTTCTCCAGATTAATGTTAGACTCCATGTTACTGAGGTTCCCTTGTTCAGTCGGCACTGAGGCGCTGGGTGGGTCTACTCCCTCTGCCAATCTATGAGTATGACAGGGAAACTACAGCAATAATAAAAACATATTGACCTAGTTTTGGAGAGGAAGCACAGAAACAACTCTCTCGGACGCTGCATCCAAAATCATGCTTCTTGCAGCATAGTCAATACAATCCATGTTGTGTCTTCATGTGAAATTTATCTAGTCATAAAAAGGTTTTATTAATCATTTCACTCTGTAGGAGTAGAGAATTGTTCCAGATGACTCTTAATAAAAGAGCTACATGTGTAACTCTATCCACACTCCGACAAACTCACGAGAGATAAAGCGTGTCCAAGTGAACAAGGACAGACATGAAACGTCGGAGCATCTTGTTAGCTAGATTTGGTGCCACTCATCAAAGCTGTGCAAATGGCTGAGTAAAGATGCAATCTGTTCTTTATTTAAAGGATCCTGCCTTTATTAAGGAATCATAAAAGCAGAATTGTACTGTAAAAAAAACGCTTCCACATGTGTGCATAGTTTGTTGTGAAGACTGAGAGTTGAACTTGACAGATATGGAATAGATTTGAGTGAATATACAATAAGGATCTTTTTAAGCAGACTGTTTGAAGCCTAGAATTAATTCTGCTTTTGCTAATTGAATTAAAATAAGATATGTTCTTAATTATTTCAGGCCCACTTCAGAGAAGAAGTTGTCACTTCTTATGTGTTTAAATCCCTGTGAAATGCAAATTACAGTGTAGTGGGAGAAAAAAAGGGTGTTATACTACAGCAGAAAAAAAACAGCTTTTTGAACGGGTTACTGCTTGGTGTGTGGCACAGTGTAGGATGGTTTGACACTTCATTTCTTAACGTTTAATTCATTTTAAGATCTTTTCATAATTTGTATTTATAGATTGTATATGAGCAGATTTTTCTCCCATAATTCAAATTCTGGTCTTGCATCCCCCCCTGCACGGCACATTTTCACAGATTCTATGCTCTATGCATGTTAAATTAACTAATTTGCCATCACACACCCTCGATAAGAAAAAAAAAGGACTAAAGTGTGCTCTTACTGACTGTTATAAAGAGCTGACACTGGAGACTCCTTCCATAAATGTGAAATAAATGTTTTCCTTTCAGAAATCTTCACCATATCAATGATTATACTTTTTTCTTTGTTAAATAACACTTTTTATAAATTCATCTATTATAAGTCCCTGCAAATGAGCTGCTACTGTAAATAACATACCCTGAGCTTTGAATTATAGCCAGCACTACTGTCAGAATTTCTGTTATAGAAAATGAACACCTTCTGACCACTGAGAATTCAACAGCGCAGTGGAATAAGTAAGGAATAACACACGACAGATTGTGCTGCTGTATGAAAGTAATGCACATCTTGGGGGTGGGGTGGGGTGAGATGCGCCTCAACGCGCAAGTAGAGTGCCGCTATCTCCCAAAATGCTTTTTTTTTTTGTATAGCTGCTCGGTCTGGAGTGTTATTCCACTTATACTACAGCGATTTTCCAAAGATTACAATGTTTGATTTATTAATGTATTAAATATTGTGAATTTTAATGGTTTAAAGTTAGATTTAATATTGTGGAACCGAGAGACAAGTTAGTTCCTGTTCTCACTTGTGTTACAATCAACCTCTCTCTTTTTTCTCTCCTTTTTGTCTCTCACTTGATTGGATCTCTGTCTCCTTCTCTCTGTCTCTTTCTCTCTCTCTCTCTCTTTCTCTCTCTATCAAAAAACACAGCTTGTCATTTTACAGAGAAACTGTAACGCATAAACTTCACAAAGCACTGTGACTGTTACGAAGCGCTCACAACTTATAAATGTCTCCTGACAAAAAGCATCACCATATCAACGATTCTAGATTTTACTTTGTTAAACAATAAAAAGTTTTTTTTTTAAATTCCGTTTATTATTAGTCTTAGATTATGTGGAACTTTTGCCGTACACGTCCCTGTGTATGAGCTGTTACTATAGAAACAATCACATACTAGAACGAACGCATTAATATTAACCCGTCATTCACGTTACAGCTGGAACTACTGTCCAAGTCGTGCTGTTATACGCAAATAATCCCTTCTGACCAATCAGATTCCAGCATTCAACCATGCTGTAGTTATGAAAATATCATATACATTATGTATATTCATTGTGTTACTTGCCATTTTTGAATATATTCTATACACTTTTTAGCCGCAATACTAAAACTTGTCAGGTGACAGCTGATGTGATTCATTAAGTAAACAACTTTTATTCTGCTTTTGGTGATTCGCAAACATCTATCTGCCATTTCATGGACACAGCACTAATCCCACAGACTAATTTGAATAAATTGTGTGTGTGTTTTTTTTAAATGTTCATAGTTTATTGCTGATTCCTGGTATCCTATATCCCTCCTGAGCCAGTGGGCTTAAGAGAAACCTTACAGTTGATCCTCCTCTGTCGAGTCTCACAGCACTTTTGGAAAAGTATGTAATGCTGGACACAGTGTGAGAGTTCCGCTCTATATTTAGTGTATTCTTGTATTTCTGTTGAAGTTTGGAGTCTGTTTCAGGGCCAAATTCTTTTCTAGATTTTACTTTGCATGCAAAGCAAGAATGACTGAAACCGTCATATAGATGTCGAAACCTACACATACAAGTATACGCCCTAATAGAGATGATCTTTATTATTATTATTATTATTATTATTATTATTAAATATGACTCCTACCTCTATGCCCCGGAAAAACACTTGGAAACACTGCAAAAAAAAAAAAAAAAAAAAAAGCCCAGAGCTAGAAATCCAATATTGTGCCTCCTATTCATATCTGCATTCATCTGTCTGTTTAGAACACATAATAACTGTTCAATAATAATATATTCCTCTTCAGTTGCATCTCTAATAGAGATAAAGGGGAATGAAGCTTAAATTAATTTGTGGTTTAACCCCTGCTATTAGTAGTTATACATCTTATTTGCTTTGTGTGGCAAAAAAGTCTGCTGTGGAATACGAGCCCAAAAGAAGCTTTTTTTATGTTAAGCCAGGCTTTTGGCTCCAGCAGCATCGAATTGTACATTTCACTGGTCTGTCTGTCTCTCTCTCTCTCTCTCTCTCTCTCTCTGCTTTACTTGTATAACAAGCCAATAAATTCTAATTTAAATCTCAGCAACATAAAACAACAATGGCAGCAACTTTTGCTGTTTTTGTGAAAAGTAACAGAAACTAGCATTGATTAAGAAACTGAGTCCTTCTCTGAAGCTGTTAAACCTCCTTGTGTTGCTCTTGTCTTCTTTTTTTATGTGACTTCCCTGGTAAAACTGATGCGTCGCTTGGCCTGCTGTGTGTTGTATGGTGCTGTGTTATTTGCCACTCTCCTTATTCCCTTTCGGAGCAGCACAGCTTGCTTAGTGGCCCCTTAAGTCCCAATTTTGAGTGGAAAACTCCGTGTGCGCCTGGCGCCTTCCTCTGTGGCCCAGCTCCTGCTTGGCTGTCCCCCGAAGAGTGGAACAAAGAGGCTGGAATTACAGAATGCTGCCGGAGCCTAATCTCCCAGGACACCTCTATGCATGGAAACTACTGTAAACTAGTGCAAGAAAAACAGCACCTTACACTGTAAAGCGCAATGAACTCTAATAGTGAGGCTTGTGTATGGATATTAATCCATTAATATCCATGTTTTACCTCATTTGTAATTCATTCTTAAGCAATGGAAACGTGTTATGACTTCTCAAGCAGTATGACATCAGTAATGGCATTAAAAACTGTGATTAGGTACGATTACCCTCTGAAGTGATCTGCAGTTACCTCACTGATAACAAGACGCATGTTTTTATATTGTATGTAATTTTGCATGAATTATTTCTTGCTTGTAGGAGTACATTCTTTAATTGGTCAATCATGCATATTATTACTATTTCAACCTGTTAAACAAGAAAAGGTTTATCACAGCTCCATGGTTTGATCCTGAGCTCGGGTTACTCTCTGTGCGGAATTTCAACACAGCCTCCTATTGCATGCATACATGTGTACGTCTGGGTGTATAAAATTTTCTTTTCTAAAATTTCTTCTGGGATGTTTTTTTTTCTTAAAAGATTAGTGATTATTTGGTTATCTGCCGCACCCGATGCAGCCCATCAAGGGCCACAAGACTCAAACTATTGCATACTAACTTCCTTTATCTATTTATTTAATTCTTGCTCATTTTCTGACCAATGGTTTGTTCTTAAGACTGTTAAATGCTTAATATTTTGCCATTTTGGCCCATTTTTTTGCCCAGGAGTGTACAAAAATGGACATAATAGGCAACCTGCAGTATCGTGTAGATTTATACGTAAACGATAGGAGGTTGTTTAGGGAGATTTGCATGTTCTCTCTATGTCCATATAGGGTTTTTTCCAGGTTCTTTATTTTCCTCCTACATCCCAAAATCCTGCCTATAGGAGAATTGGCTATGCTAAAGTGCCCCTAGGTATGAATGAGGTGTGTGTGTGTGTGTGTGTGTGTGCGTGTGTGTGATCCAGAGTGTTCCTGCCTCACGCCCAGTTTTCCCGGGATGTTACGCAACATCGACATGTTTTCTTGCATGAACTTTATCTTGTGCCAAAAAAATTCCCAGTATTAACTTCACACTGCAAGTGTGGAGTTAATATCAGGAGTTTCACTGTGTATCAACAACACAGGCAGACTCTTAAAGCAAAGGCCCATTTAGTTTTTATGTTATATATTGACCTAAAAGGTAACTATTGGTAACCTTATACTTATAATGTAACATAATACAGTAAGTCTTGAAATGTAAGGATGTGGCAGTTGAAAAAAAAAACAAAAACTCAGGAATCAGGAACTGCTGAAAGATTTCCAGGAGTTAAAAAATATCAACATCATGTTGCTATGCAGCACAATATTGTCATTGACATTGTCTGATTTGCACCGATAGCCGTCTGAGAGTGACGTCAACCGCTAATGACATTGTTATTTGTGTAGAAGGGCGCAGTATAGTTGGGGGGCATGCAGACAGTGGTAAGGGTGTGGTCATCAGTGTGTGTACCAGACATGATTAAGTTGGTGTTGTGTGAGAGTGAGAATCTTTTCACCGTATCTGGTGCTTGTCTGATGAGTTTTAGATGGTGCGTATAAGAAAAGAGGGGATTCCCTGAGGGCCAGACGGGCTGTATTGGATAATACCATAATGACAGAGTAAACTCTCCGTGAAGCCAAGAGAACACCACAAATGCCAAGCCCAGACCAGCCGCTATCTGCACGTATGTGTTTGTGTGTGTTGTGGCTGATGTTTCACAGCTCTGAACATTTCGTCGTGTTTTTCACTGGTGTGTGTTTCCACAATAAGGCAGCGTGCCCCCTCACTGACGCACACACTCCTTCCTCCTGGCTCGTGTGCTCTGACTACTCTGACTACAGAGCTGGAGGAGGACTCTACTGTAAATGTCAACCCAGCTGAAATACTGGAGTAGATGATTCACACACCCATTTTTAACCAGTGACTCCTAAAACTGACTGCAGATAAGTTTAAATTTAGTTCTGCGCTGTGCTTTAATCTACGGCTCTGATTTGTGCTTCTTGTGCAAACTCCTCGCTGGAGTGTTTGTCAGTGCTTAAGGCTGAATGTTAGACATTAAGGTGTCTCATGTCCAGATGAATGCAAATTAGAGAGAAGGAACAGGATGTGCAGAGCCAAGAAGTCTCCCTGGTCTCTTTAATGGAGTAACAGAAGAGTATCACGCAAGATTTTTTTTTTTGTTTTAGACATATGAAGTTGTAAGAAAAGCTACAACTCTTAAGCTTGCCCCTCACCCAAAATATGATCATGCATAACTTTCTACACTCCTGGCCAAAACAAAAAAAAAAAAAGGGCCAAGCCCAAAATGGCAAATATGAAGCATTTAATGGTCTCAACCACAAATCATGACAATCCTGAGAGCTCCTGTGCCTCCATTTGCTGGTTTCCTTTTGCTGCAGTGAACTGTTTGTTTGGGGAAAAGCTAGAAACAGGGAAATTCACTTCTATAGTCTTCTTGTACACAAAGGTAAACTCGTGATAATGATTAAAATGTTTGATGTAAAATTCATGTCTGAATGTACAAAATTGTCCAACAATATCTTCTGGGATGTTTTTTTTTTTCTTAAAAGATTAGTGATTATTTGGTTCTCTGCCGCACCTGATGCAGCCCATCAAGGGCCACAAGACTTAAACATTTAAAGAAATTAAAGGGAAAAGCTCTCGCATACTAACTTCCTTTATCTATTTGTTGCATTCTTGCTAAATTTCTGACAAGTGATTTGTTGTTAAGACCATTAAAAGCTTCATAAAAGCCATTTTGGGCTTGGCCCATTTTTTTTTTTGCCCAGGCATGTGTATTAATTGTCTCACAAATTTGCATGAATGATTAGATAGTAAGCATACCTCCAAAATACAATCCAAGAAATAGATTTAATAATCTTATCTTATAACAGGAAATACTAGATAAATTTTGCTATATTCAGGAGATTTTCACTTGCTAAAACATCATTTTTTTTTGCAGTACTTCACAATATGTGTATTTATACTGTGTATTTTATTTTCCTTTTTTTTTTTTTCAACCGGTGATGTTGTTTAGCTGAGTTCCATAAAAACCCAAAATAATCCACATTAAGACATTTGTGAACAGCAAATAATCTGATAGGGGTGCCAAATGAAATCTTATAATGATGTCTTTTTATCTTTGGAAGATCACTGATCAATAGTACAAATGATAGGTTTGAAAAAAACCTTCCACTGGAGATATAGTACGCTTGTACAGTCTTTATTTCCTGAAGCAGGCCTCGGTACCTCAGTGTCTCACTTACCAAATCAAACGAAAAGTTACGTTATCTTACAGAACCACTTAACCTTTACCTTACCTTTACGTTACCTTTTCACATAAAACAAATCGTATGAAAAAAAAAAAAAGCTCTTTCACGTTCCCTAATGTGAAAGAGCAATAATGGCATATTAGATGGACATTTATACATTGTGATTCCCTCACCTGTCTCACAAATCTCTCTCTCTCTCTTTAACACATTCTGTCTCTCTCTCTCTCTTAGCATTCTTTCTGTCATCCAAACCAACATGTCTGCCTCAGACAATAGCTGTAGTCAGAATAGTCTCTATCACATCTGCGCTGCAGAAGGTGCCTGGCCATCCAGAGCAGAGCTATATTACCAGTGAATCACCAGCATGACTCCAGATCACTGTCTTTCCCATTCCTTATGTACTCGGAAATCAGAAAAACCCGACCTCCGACATGGAAAAGTGCAAAGGAACAGTCATTCGACTCGAATTCCAGGTCAGGGACTGGAGCAACATCCACCTTGCCTGAGCTCTCTGATATAAACACATCTGATGTCACAACAATACGGTGGCACTCAGTCAACAGTAAACATGTTTCCCTTTGCATTATTTTCTTCTTGATAAAACTTGATATGTAACTTTTCTGTTGTGAAAAGATGTAAGTTTGGATTTGTAACATAATTTTAGCCCAAATTTGTCAACGTGATAATCCATAGTAATGGATCGTTTTTATGAGCAAAGCTAAACAACACAATCGACCTACATTAAACGTCATTTCTTCATTAATTGCACAGAAATAATTCATGTAGATCTTCTTAAGAAGTTCAGACACTAGCCATAGAGATATCATCTTGATCTAGGCATCCATGCTTTTCCGAGCCAAAGCACTGGAACGCTGTTAGATCGGATCTCCGGATCCTGAGTTCCAAGTACTAAAGATTGCAACATTATAGCTGTAAAATAATTCTGGACCGTGGTGATATAAGATATAAGAACTGACAGCGCACTGTGTGTTTGCGTTAGATGCCAATAGCATTTATATTTTTCTACCTATTTGTGTACTCTAGTTTTACTTCTACCCCTGTTCATCCCTCTGTCTAGGATTATTTCCACCCGTTTCTGCCAGGGCTGTGGAATGTGTGTTACGGAGCCTAGGCAGTAAATACGGCTCCCAGTGAGCATTAACAGCTCTTGCTTCAGACCTTCACCCATCACTTTTGTTATGATGAATTGGGTCATCCTAAACTGCATCATGTGTTTTTGGATACACAGGACACCTGGGATCTATTTCTACTTGCTGTTAAATGAATGAATCATTGCTGTGCTGGTCCTCCACAGGCGAGACAGTAAGATCAAATCTAAACGAAATATTCTGGTGCATTGTAATTTGAAAGCTTGGTAACATCCATTGCGTATACACCCCGAGCTAACACATGAAAGTTATGTGAAGTTGTTGTTTAAGACACCACAGGAAGGAGTGATGTGACCCTTTAGGGCTGTGCGTTTTCTGTGGATGCCTCTATAGTCTGGAGGCTGCTGGGGTCAACAGTCTGCTGCCCCAACCACACTCTCTCTCTCTCTCTCTCCTCTCTCTCCTTCTCTCTCTCTCTCTCTCTCTCTCTGACTCTCCAGTGCTCTAAACCTCAGCCATCACCACAAATGGTCTCTGCTGTGCCAACACACACAGGGCATAACTCACAGTCTGCTCCTTATTTTTGCCATGCTGCAAACTCTGTGGGGGTGACACGCCGCCCAACGAGGGCGGGATTCCATGTGCGGCTAAAATTGGTTACACTTGTGGTGTTTTTGAGGTGGTGCTGATGTCATAGCCATGCTGTCATTCTGGGATAAAGCCTCCAATAGGACAGTGGGAGGAAGAGGAGGTTTATGATAGGCCCGTGTCAAGACCTGGACAATTTAGACACTCGTGGACAATGCTCTGACTGCCTGCGATTCACTGAGTCACTGAGATACAGTGTGTGGCTGCACAAAGACCACGAAGTGTTGTAGAGAAAGCACTTTTCCTGGCTTCGATGTGTATGTGTGTGTGTGTGTGTGTGTGTGTGTGTGTGTGTGTGTGTGTGTGTGTGTGTGTGACACAGAAAGAGTGTCTGCTCTATTATTAGCAGTAGTGGGCACTCTTGTTCCTCTGCCTATGTGTATGTTTGGTATCTGTGGTGGCGGTCTGAAACCAGTAGTTTTCACTTGTTACTAGACCAAAGAGAGAGAGAGAGAGAAAAAAAATCACATCTGAATCATAGTATTGGCGCTGGTTTTCTTTGTGCTGTCTTTTTCTCTCTTTGTTTTTTTGAATTTTACGGCAGTGTAGCATCTGATAGTGGAATTAACAGTAGTATATTGATGACTCTTACTACATGTTGATGGTTTATATTCATAAAGTATATGATCTCTCATATGGACAGGACTGATGAAGTGCTACCTCTAAGAACAAATACCATTGCAACATACTGTATACGCTTGGACTGGCAAATAAAATTCAACTTTCATAATTAGGAATTCAGTGTATGTTTCATTCATACTAAGTTTTAATGTGACAGTTGCTGTAAGTCTTGTACACATTTATTCCTTTCTTCTTTAATATTTTCAGTCTCGGTCATCTGAGGCTTACTCAATGTTAGTTACTTCATATTTATTACTGACCTGTTACACCTTAAAATGTGACACAAACTTGCTTATTTGGAATACATTTTATAAATGAACTCAGGAATAACTTGATGTGATTATCCAAATCCAAATCCAAAATCAACTCTTGAATGATCCTCTGTCTGTAGCCAGTATGAGGAAGGCGGCCTTATGAAAGAGTGTCAGATGGGCTTGATTTTTAGACCCCCTCAGACAGCAGCATAAATGCAGCTGGCTTCAATTGCAGTTCAGAGACTGAAAAAAGACCAAACAAGACCCCACAAAGTTTAAAGGAAAAAAAATTTGGGCTCATGCATTTGGACTCCACAGCATCAAGAGTTGGCATTTTCTACAGAGACTACACAGTCTACACATATACAGACTGTTCTGTACATACAAACACACACAGACTCCCAAAAATAGGCCAATCATCATGTTTTGGCTATGATTTGGTACTTGGTGTACTCAGGGGTGACTCCCAGTGCACTTCCCAAACACCACTGTGGGGTAATAGTGGATGGGAATTTGGACACAGAAAAGAAATCGCAGTTGCAATAGCTTTCCTAAAAATTAAATATAATACTGATGACATGCTGACTGAGAAGTTCCTTTTCTCGAGTCTGTTGCTTTAAGTGGTTCTGTCATTTATACTATAGGAAATATATATATAAACATAACATTATTGTTTATAGTCATCTTATAATAATCTAAATCATCTGAATAATCATTTAAAAATACATGTGCATACAAGTGAGATTTGCCAATGCGTGCAGAATTGTCAGTCTCCTCCTACACAACACTGTTTTCATCATTCCTCCTCAATGACACTGATGTCTCTAAGATCCTTGACATTCAATTCCCTAACATCTCCTACCACCTTCCACACTTATCTTTTTATTCACCTACATCATGCGTCTCAAATAAATTTATTACAACATTCATGCAAGGATGGGACCTGGGGCATAATCACAAGTACTCAACACATGGTAAGTAGAGAACTAGAGATCAGTATTTCTTCTTCCATTTCATGAATGTACTGTCTTTAACCAAACATCCATGGTTGTTCTTTCCTCTTACACACTCTCCACCTAGATCTCAGTCTGGTTTCAGGAATGGCTGCTCCACCAGGACTGCCGTGTTGAGGACATCGGCAACATTTCAGCAAGTCTTCATTTCTCATAATGCTGCATTAATCTGCAGCTTTTCATTCAGCCCACTGTCTTCAGTGTTGAGGGAATATTGTTTTTGCCATCACAGAAGCTTCTCTCATGTAGGCGCAAGTAGTTGAAGCCACACCAGATGATGGACTGGTGACTGGATTACCTCCAGGTGTAGATTTCTGGTACCTTCTCTGTTCCCAGACTTCCCTTGAGCAGAACAGGTTGGGTTTGGCCTGGTCGCTCGCACTTTGGTTGGTAGATTGTTTTGTCTAACTCAGAAGTGACTGCTGTCGTGTTTCTGATGTGTGTAGCGATAACTGCATATAGGTCTACGGCAAACTCTGAAACAATCTAAGAATCTTATATATCATTGTAAATAAAATTAGAGGGAGAACCTTTATTTGTAATATTTTTCTCCTGTTTTTGTTAGTCAAGGAATGAGGAAAGTCTCCGTATTTTCTTTCTTTTGGTTGTAAATAGGTTACGTAGCTCCTTACAATTAAAGTTAGATAGCATAGCTCTCTAACATACTATCCCCTTTATGTTGTGTAAACAAACCCAATTATGGTGGTAAACGCTGTTGTCTGTGGAGTCCTGGGAACTGGGAGGACATGGGTACTTCCATCTGTTTATTTTACGGCCTGACCCTAGACTGGGCTGTAAGAGATGGACATCACACCATGCCTTTAGAATATCCAACTCCTCGTTGAAGCACTCCATCATCTCATGGCTTGAATGCTACAATTTTTTGATGCCCAGCCTACCAGCTTACACTATCCAAAACATGGCCAACTGGTATTAAATCAACCAAAATGTCCATGCTTAACGCTTCCCTTTGCCCCATGTTATTGGTAGGTCCTTGCATGAACTTCAAGTTCTTAATGATGACCTACAAGGTAGCCATTATGGCCCATGTCGCATCCTGAGTGTTATGATCTTCAGGTGTACATTGTGTAGTGATACCACCACTATATGAGCCTCAAGCTTAAAAGCAAACTACTTCTCGTAGTTCAGGAATGGTGGAATGAACAATACAACTTTATTCACTTTGCAGATTCTCTCACAACCTTCATGAAAATCCTGAAGACAAAACTCTTCTGAGAGCACCTGAACAACCATGCTGAAATACTATGACTTTATGTAGACCAGTACCTTGTGCTTACTCATACTATTCTGTTATTGTTAGTAATGTAGAGTATTAGGTAACTTGACTACAGTTATGGGAAAAAGAAAGTACACCCTCCTTCAATTCTATGTTTTTATTTATCAGGGCCTAAATAACAATTGGTTGGTCCTCACCAACTTTTATAAACAAACAAATAATCTCATGTGACAACAAAAAACATAACACATTTCAATATGTACTCATTTTTTTTTTCACAAAAAAGTAAACCAACATTCAGAAACCAGGTGAGAAAAAATAAGTACACCATTCCTACTTCCACAATGATTAAGAGAGTAATTAGCAGGCAGATGTTACTAATGAAATGCACAAGATTAGTTAATCATCACAAAGTGTGACTTCCTCTATAAAAGCAGACCTTTTGGTTTGGTTTTCTGGAGCACTCAGGTGTGTATCTACATCAAGAAGAAAGGACATCAGCTATGACCTCAGAGTAGCAAATGGTGCTGCTCATCAATCTGGGAAGGGTTATAAGGCCATCTCCAAACAATTTGAAATTCACCATTCTACAGTCAGAAGGATTGTTTACAAATGGAGAGCCTTCAAGACAGGTGCCAATCTTCTCAGGACTGAATTTGGCATCTCAGCAAATTCAGTCCAAGGTCAGACCATTTAATGCTCAGAGATATAAAGAAAAACCCAAGAGCTGCATCATGTGACCTACAGGCTTCTGTAAGCACATTAAATGTTTATGTTCATGATAGCACAAACAGAAAAAGACTGAACAAGTATGGCTTTCATGGAAGGGTGGCTAGGAAAAAGTCCCTTCTCTCTAAAAAGAATATGGCAGCAAGACTTAGGTTTGCAAAATTGCATCTGAACAAACCATAAAAGTTCTGGAACAATAGCCTTTGGACTGATGAGACCAAGGTGGAGATGTCTGCTCACCATGCACATTACCAAGTTTGGTGAAAACCAAACATAGTGTATCACCACAAACACCTCACACCAACTGTCAAGCATGATAGTGGAAGGGTGATGATTTGGGTTAGTTTTGTAGCCACAGGACCTGGGAAACTTGCAGTCATTGAGACAATGATGAACTCCACTTTATACCAGAATGTTCTTGAGACAAATGTGAGGCCATCTGTCCAGCAGCTTAAGTTGGGTGGAAATTGGGTCATGCAACAGGACAATGATCCCAAACACACCAGCAGAATCTGACATCTGAATGGGTAAGAAGAAGAAAAAAAAAAATCAAGGTGTTGGAGTTAAAGTCCAGACCTCAACGCTATTGAGATGTTGTGGCAGGATCCTAAGAGAGCTGTTCATAAACAAAGAGCCTCAAACATCAATGAACTGAAGCAATGTTGTAAAGACGAGTGGGCCAAAATTTCTCCAAACGATGTGAGAGACTGATAAACTCCCACAAACAAAACGTTTACTTTAAGTTATTGTTGTTAAAGGTGGTGTTATATGTTACTGAATTATCGGGTGTACTTATTTTTTCCCACCTGTTTTCTGAATGTTCGTTTACTTTTTGGAAAAAAATGACTACATATAGAAGTCTGTTGTGTATCTTGTTGTCATCTGAGGTTAATTATTTGTTTATAGAAGTTGGTGAGGACTACACAATTGTTACTGAGGTCCTGATAAATAAAAATATAGAATTGAAGGAGGGTGTACTTTCTTTTTCCCATGACGGTGTATAATGTATAGTCTGACTGAAAGTGTTGTATCCCATGTTTGTAGCAGTAGTGTGTATTAGCACTTAATCCAGATATTGTGTTTAGATGTTGTTCTTGCAACTGCTGGATAAGTTTTCATTTTGGGATTTTTCAGATTTTTTTCACATCTGTATACCCTGTGAAATCTAAAATGATTTTATGTTTTTTTTTATATCATATCTTTGTCTTTTAATAAAACCAAAATTAAAACTGACTGCATTTTTAACCATTTCCTAATTAGTACATTTAATACTAAAAATGTTATTGACTGAAATTGTTAACTGTATTTATGATTTGATGAGCTGCATTTGCTTCGCTCCTTGTGGCTGAGAGTGAAGGAACTGTATGTTTAAAAGCCTGACTAACTGATTTGACTGATTTTGGGTTACTGGGTTTTTGCTCAGTGCTAAATAATTTCTTTGATTTTTTATTTTTTTTATATAAACTGTTGTGTAGGTGCTAGATGATTTGTGAGCAGTGATGTATACAGTAATATACAAAGACAGAAACATGCCATGAGTTTTATGCAGGGAAATAATAGCTGATTAATTTAACGAGTATTGTTCTATTGGCTAAATTTGCCTTTTATTAGGTCATTTAAACATTTTAAAACTACCAGGTGTGACAATTTGAGAGTCAGTATCTGATTAGGTTTATGTTCTTTTCAGTATGATATGTACTTTCCAAAAACTTTACCAAAGCGTGACATTCACTGTGTGAGGAAATTACACTTAGACATGTTTAGGCAGACTGACTGCATTTACTGCTGCATTTGTACTCACTTCTTAACCAACAGGAATTTTGCAGGCAGGCAACTAATGCAATGTTAGAAAATAAGATAAATAAAAACTCTTCCACATCACTTTGGTAAAATCTGAAAAGTAGAGTCAAAACTTCAACACAGACCATCAAACAGTTTTATTCATAAGGGTTTCCTAATCCTTGATCTTTCTGGATTTCGTTATTTGTCATTATTTTGTTTCTTCTCTCCTTTCTGTATCAAACTATGAAAAAGAAGGGATGTGGCTCATCCCTTTTTCTGTAGCATATTCAATTCAGCATGACTTTTTTCAACTGCAGTTCCAAAGATTTTTTTTTTTGTATTAGAAAAAAAACATAGTAGTGGTTCCTTCATCTTAATCAGCTTGTTTAAAATACAGACTACAGGACTAGCGTTTTGACGCCAGTCTTATTCATGTGGAGGGTTCAACCCAGTAAAGGATTTCCTCTGCTGGCTTTAATAGAGGAAATCAAACTCCTCTTTGCTCGAGCCACATTTCTCCACAGAGCCTAATTAACCTAATTGTGTTCATTTTCCTCCTTCAATGTTAAACAGTCATTGTGGAGTTGTACTCATTATCTCCCACCTCCGATTGAGCTACTGCTCTGTCTAGTCCTGAGCAAAAGAAAAAAAAAACACATAATAAAACAGAAAGAACGTGCAATTAAACCTCAATTAAACTTCACTGTCATTTTATTCTTACAGTTTTGTTATGATGTTGTCAGACACTGAACCACTCTCTAGACACTTTGGTTTTTAATGTGATTACCACAGAGTCCAAAGCTTCATTTCCAGTTCCAGTAAACACCACATACTGCAGCACACGCTCCGAACGACCTCACATCTACACACACACAACCTTGATAACACTCGCAAAAACAGTGTGCAAGCTGATTTACTGAAAGGGTCCATGGAAGATTGGGTTTTTCATATAACCAAAATAGCAATTCTATGTGAGATTGCAAAGTACAGTTCAGCGTCAACACACAGAGATTAAGTTAGTACCCCCCAGTGTCATTTACTAAGCCTGAATGCCACTTTGTGCAAATAATACCACTGGAGGGCAAGTATTAAAATGCAAATTGCAAATGTTTTTTTTTTCAACAATATTATAGCACTTACTAAGTCTAAGTAAATGAATATTTTATTAAGTACACCAATTTCGGTCTATTTTGACTTTTCATTTCATTCTTTTGTTCCTTTAATCCTTTGTCACTGGCCCCATTATCAGGTCTGTCATGGTAGCGCCAGTACGGCGCTGGACTACAGCACCCATAAGCCATTGCATGTCACATGGCCAGAGCACCTGAATCACATTGTTGTTTGATTATTAAGACACTTATTGTTTAGCACCTTTTGTCGGTCTTTAGTTGTTGTCACCATTCTCTCGTATCATGTTCATGCTGTTGTCTAGCCTCGTTATTTCTCGTTCATGTGTCCTAGTCTTTGTGTTTCACTTTGTTTCATTGTAAATAAACATTTACCTGTTCTTGCATCTGTCTCTACTCCCCAATCCTGACAAGGTCCACATACCATATACTGTAGATGTGCTTTGAAAGTGTGAAAGTACTGACTGTAGCCCATGTGTTACTGCTTATTGTCAGTCCAGCTCTATTCTGTCTGTCAATGAAAAGAGATCACTCTTGACCATCCATGACAAGATATTATCTGGGTGGTGGACAACACAACACAGCAGTGACACTGACATGACAGTGGATAATATTACTAAAAGTAAAAAGTCATTTAACGATTTATTGGTGTTTTTCTGCAGTCCAAAAAACCAAAAAATCTTAATAGAGTAGCGTATTGCAATGGTCCATCCATCCATTAGCAGCTTTTCATAATAGCTGTAATACAGTTAAAATAAACTTCAATATCCAATATCCAAAATAATCAATGTAAATAATCAACCTTTAAAGAGTCCACCTTTTATAAGCTGAAGTTCAATTTATGGAAATGACACAGTGGCCATTTTTCTTTACAGTATAAAGCACACCAAACAACTATATTACCCCTGTTATAGAAATGTAGTGATAGCAAATGTGGTCCTAGTTTATCTTGTCCATGGTGGCCATTTGGCATCTATTGCCATACCCTATGACAGAAACATGCAGAATCATGTAGAAATGTCATGCAGTCTACAACCGACTCTCCTTAACACTAGGCAATAGTTTCACATTTTGACAGCATCAGAAGCTCGGATGGATGAAAAGTGAAAGACTGCAGATTTCATTAGCCTAGATAACATTATTACAGATGTTACCCTGCTTAATAAAACTCACTGACAAGACAAAGCATCAATTATTTGTTTAAATGCAAGAACTAGGAAGGGAAACTAAGAACATTTATTTAATCAATCATCCAAAGCATTGTCAACCAGTGTCCCCTCTAATTTATTTCTTGCTGAGCTAGACCGATTTCTATTGGGCAGACCCTTCTGACATTTGATCAGAAATAACCCATGAGCCAGACACACATATTGTGGCTGCTCAGCCCCTGTCTGGTTAGCATTAGCTGACTAGCCTCCTCAACTATACTGTGCTGATGGCATCTATAATCTATGGAATACTTCATAACAAGAGTCCCCCAAAATCAACCACATATTAGTGACAAAATACAATATATTAATGACAATATAATGACAAAGTGAATAAAGTTTTGGAACTGAACTGGATCTGCTCTACCATACTGTGCTAATTACAGCTATACAGAACACAAGATTACTTAATTACAGCTATACAGATGTTAATACACAAGATTATGTAGTAGAGTCTGTAACTATATGGTGTAAAGCCAAGTTTTATGATGTAACTGGACCAGAACAATATACCTAATTAAGTGTGTGCACACTATTGGACTTTTTCTGTCACACAATTATCAATTTGCCACAATAATATTCAACCCCAGACAGTATCAGAAACCTGCTTTATTATACTGAAAAATCTACTTGATCAGTAGATTAATATGTAATGGATAATGCATACATTAGAGTTATATCAATAAACAAATCAGTTAGGTTTGTTTGCGAGTGTCTGATGGTGAGACCGTAGTGATTGTCAGAGATGTAGCACAGTTAACATGGCTCCCTAAACTCACAGCTAATGTAGCTAGCTAGTGTTATTTGTGGTTGAGATTGAATTTGGGTCGCAGTGTCTCTGTTTTGACATGCATTCCTACTTGGGCTTTCAAAAAACAACAGATATGAAAAAAAACAGTTCTGAACAGATATATTTTTTTTCTGTGCGGGAGCATCATCAGACGTGCACAACCATGCACAACCATGGGCACAGTTTAGAGGGAACAGCGTTCTCGACATTCAGTATTCACAAAACAAAGAACACTTTCATCCATCACTGTGATTTATGGTCGAAATGTTTGAGCTGGGATCATGCCAGCCTTTCCCCACTTTCCCCAGGAGAAACTGTGACACAGTGGTTGGTTCCAAAAAACTGCAGGGAAATGCTCTTCCACATGACTCATTATAATTTCATGGCCAGACACCTAGGAGTAGATAAAATACTACACGAGTTAATGGCTCATTTCTATTGGCCAGGCCTTCACAGTGATGTACCTTAGATGTGTGAGTCATACCGCAAATGTCAGCTTGTGAATGCATCAGCTACACCAAATGTGCCCTCTTCCAAGTATTGAGATACTCTTTGAAAGAATTTCTATGGATCTGGTCAGGCCTTTGGGATGAATGGTTGGAAGTTTGTGATCCAGGAGGTGCCCAGGCTTCCAAGGAACTTCCCCATTCAAATGATTATATGGGAAGAAGCCAATGGTTGTGCTTGGCATAATTAAAGAAAGCTTTGAGGATGGTCCAACACTCAGTAAAAATGAATTTCAGTAAATCTTGAACTTGAGCAAAACACTTATGGGGGCAGAATTTGCCCCAGGCCCAGGAAAGTCAAAATTGCCTGTAAGATAGATACACTCAGCTGAGACAATTCACACTGGAGATAAAGTCACCATACTCCCCGTACTCCCCAATTCCAGCTTAAAATTACTCACCAGCTAGCAATGATCCTTTGTGGTCACATGGCAGTTTGGGGAGGATGACTATGAGGTATTACGAACACACAGCAGATTTAGCTCCTCAATCACCTGGAGCAGTGGAGAGAGGCAGTCCTTGTTGCTCTGGTGATATGAGAAGGACATTCTCATGGCATGGCATCCCAAGTTTTTTTTTTATGAACCAGACCTTAGTCCATTTGCTAGTGCAGCTTGTGTATTGGTTTGTTTGTGTATGAAAGACAGCAAAGAGAGGGACAGAGCTATAAGCTGATCTCTTGATGCTGTGTTGGTTTTATTACACAGGGCATCAGTTAGATTTACCTGGTAAACCCAGGAGAACCTTCTGGGTTGCATGGGAACATCTGGCAGTAACTTTGTTGAGAGAGGAATTTAACATGCATCTCTGAAAGCATTTCTCCCTTGTATGAAAATGAGTTTGGGTTCACTGAGTTTGAATGGAGCATGTCCATTTCCTCAATCATAGAGGCAGCTGCAAGAAGGCAAGAAAAGAAGCAGTTGTGAAAGCTCAGGCACTGGAGGAGTTTGGAGAGGCCATGAAAAAAAAAGACTTTCAAGTGGCCTCTACTGGGCATACTGTTGAATAATGGTAGGAGCACTTTGAGCAATTTATTAACATTCAGGAGGCAGTGCCAGAAATCTTTGGTGTTTTGGAGTGGCTGAGGTTATTATGGTGGTTAGAAACCTTCAAAGTGGCAAGGCTTCAGGGGGCGATGAGATGTGGTTTAAGAGGCTGAAGGCACTGGACAAGGTTGGGGTTATGTGGTTAACACGTCTCCAGTGTTGCATGGAGATCTGGGGAAAGGCCTTTGGACTGAATGGGATGGTGGCTCCTGTTTTTTTTTTTTTTTTTTTTTTGAAGGATACTCCATCTCAGCATCCTAGGAAATCCTATACCAGGGTTCTGGAGTGAAGACTCCATCTGATAGTTGAATGAAGGTTTTATAACGAACAGGCTGTGGACCAGTTAACCAGTTCTTTACTCTTGTATAGCTTTATAATGGTCACTTCAGTATACTAATCCAGTATATATGTGTTTTGTGGATTTGGAGAAGGCCTATGATTGTGTGCCTCAACAATTGTTGTAGGAGGTACAACAGGAGTATCTGGGTTGCTACTTTCATCTGAAGTGGATCTCCAACATGCACTCAAGCATTGCACTGCTCTGTGTGATGCGGCTCAGATGAAAATAATCTCCTCTGATTGTGACACTATGGTTCTCTCTGGGATGCTTCCTTCAGGTGAGAGGAGAGGCCTTGCACCTGGTGGAGGCACATAAGAACCTTGCTATCTTCACAATTGATGGAAAAAGAGAGTATTGGGTTGAAAAATGAGCCAGCAGCAGTAGTGTTATAGTTCCTATATAGTTATGCATCCGGTTTGCTGGTTGAAGATCACAACACTTACACACCTTGGACGTTGGATGGACGTTTACAGATGTGTATTTGAAACCTTGTCAGAGCTACATCCCCACGCAGATCATTGCATTTGCCTTGTCCCATGTGAATTTTGCTATGTGTGCTGATTTTTTTCTGTGTATGACCTGTAGTTGAACTTGATTGTCCTTTGCCCCTTTTGATTCAGTTGTTTCATTTGTATAAATCTTGTAAATAACACACACCAATAACCACCTTTTTTGTGAATAGTACATTGTAAATAGTGAAAGACTGTTGGCACCGTTTATGTTTAATCCGTATTTTCTTGGTTTTGGGGTAGCTAGGGAGGAATTGTATTTTTTGTTTCTTTTTTGGTTAGGTTAGTTAGTTCACTTTCATATAGTTAGAGGGGATTTTGTTTATTATTTTGGCCTGTTCAGCTTCAGAACGTTAAACCTCTTTGTGAAAAAAAGAGAGAGAATGAAATACAAAGCAAACACAATCTTGGTCTCGCCACACTTTCTTCATTTGTATGTTGCGGCCCAATCTAGACCCGGTCGTAACAATACACATGAGGTTCTGTCATGTTCAGTGTTATTCATTGTTTGCAAAATTTATGTGGTTAGCTATATTTAAAAGCCTCATAGGTTGTGATCAAAGGGCTGGAAATAATTTCTTCATCTTGGTGATAGCTGGGTTCTTGGGGTTTCCGTTAACTAACAGCTTGGTAAAAAGTCACGTTCTATTAAAGCCACCTTGATCCTATCCAACCTGATAATGCTTTCCAGAGCTCTGGAAGGAAGCTCAAGGTTACCCCTTGGCTTGAAAGTGAGCTTTGATTGAGTGCTTACAACCATGCGTGCAAGATTTGCTGTTTCACACCATCAAAATTCCTGAACTGACGCAGTAATGTGCTCTGTATCCATTCTGTCCAAGGTTAAAAATGCTTATCCAAAGCAGCACCCCAAACCTCTCTCATTTCCAAATTTCAACACTTCATGCATCCTGAATAATATTACCAATGATCTGCTGTCAATGTTCTAGTACTGACCTGGTTTTGATAAGCAGTATCCTTACTTCCTTGTCTGTCTTTGATCTTCTGTTGAGTGTTAAAAGAGGTTTAATTTATTATAATATAATTATTATTCTTAGCTGAGAACTATTGCTTTAGTATGCTGTAAAGAGTAAATAATAATAATTGTAATAATAATAATGAACTGTAATACATTATAGGCATTTTAGTTTGGCACATGCCAGCTAAGGATTCCTAATAATTAATATTTAATAATTCTGTTAAAATGTTCACAATGAAACTCTTCATTCTTCTTGCTGCTGAGGCGCCACAGTTGACAGGTTCCTGAATGTCCCAGATGTTAAATACATTTAAGACCTTTACAGAAGTCTAGCACTTCATAAAACAGGATACAAACTCTGTTTTCAGGAAAGATTTGTCCATTGCACAGAACTAAATTCCAACTTTCCGTGAAAAACCCAAGTGAACACTTTGGTTCACATCAGAGGGAGAAATGACTTACTTATTCTCAATCAGTCACCCTATGATAGACTGGTTCCAACATATACCATGCCTGTCTATTTTACTTTAATCATCCATCACTTTTGGAGAAACAATTTGATTGTTTTGTTTTCCCTTGGTTTGTGCATATACATTGAATTTTGGGAGAAACTGTTAACGTTGCAAAAAAAAAAAAATTGTGGTTTTATAAACACCCTTTAAAAACAGCACCTTTAATGCTGCTCCACCCATGATTACTTGCAAGGAAATTTAAATATTGATGCACAAGAGAGTAATTGGATACAGCTTTTTTGGATTCAACATGAAAGCTCTGTAAGGAAACTCTCTGCAGAAGCTGTCAGAAGGGAATATCACACACAAGCTGACATGATATGCTGTGGAAAGCTTTTTAACCAAGGCCATCATTTTACTGCGACGCGTCCCACTTTGGCAAATGTATGAGTTGAAATCATAGGTTCGTCATCTGGCATTAGGCCCCAGTTTTAGTATAAATACTTCATTGGTAGCCAAGTTCAAGGTACAAAATTGACAATAAAGTATGTCTAGATTCACACTATATACACACGCTCCTCATAGACATGTACTAATTGTACACAATTATTACACACACTCCTCAGACATGCACACATATGTTCAATTGATATTAGAAAGGTTTAAAAGAACAACAGCAGCAGCAATAATAATAATAATAATAATAATAATAATACCATTTGTGAGACCATTTCTCACCAAAAGCAAGTTCAAGTCCAGGACTGAGTAGGAGAAAATAGAACTGCCCAAGAGCAAGCCAATGCATAGACAATTCTACAGAGATCTCAACACACTAGCGGTCAACAAAGAAGAATCCATGGCAGTTCTGGTCTCAAAGGAGCGACTGAGAGTCTCATAATTACAGCCCAGGACCAGGCACTCTACACTCAAAAGAACATCCTCATGCAAGCACTCGACTGCAGGATGTACAGCAAGGCAGGAGAACATGTCAGCCACATAGTTGCTGGTTGCACAACACTTGCACTGTCTGAAAACACTCACAGACACAAGGTGGCCAGTTACTTCCACTGGACCACGCGCAAGCACCTGGGGGTTCAAGTGCCTGGCAATTCTATAGTCACATCACTGAGATGACAGTTGTGTTGGATATGCCTAGAGTCACTGACCAGATAATACTACTCAACCATCCTGACATAGTGCTGCACAATAGGCAAGAGAGGACATGCTTGCTGTTGGCATTCCAGAGGATGCAAACCTAATGCTTAAGAAGACTGAAATGCTCAGCAAATACAAGGATCTGGAAATCGAGATCGCCAAGACGACAGCGGTGCCAGTCATAGTGGGAGTATTAGTAATACTGAAGAAAGGATTTGACAACAACCTTCAAGTGCTCCCAGGTCATCTGTTAGCCATTGAAGTGCAGAAGATCATACTAATGGTCACCGACACATCCTTAGAGAGGCACTAGAATGAATTGCTGCAGTCTATTGTTTCCCCAGAAACCTGCCAAAACATGGGGCAAGAGCAAAGAAGAACTGAACTAAATAATCCTAATCATAAACAATAATGGTATTTATATGTTAAACATTAACATATAGCAGGAGTCCCAAAATTTCCCCAAACAATTATTAGGTTATTCTTACCTGGTCATTCAATTATGTAGCAGTAGTAATTCAAAGTGATTGGACTTGTGGTATGATCTTGGGGATGTTTTGCCACTCACCCAGGAAAATTGTATATTCTATTGAGTGGATATTTTGCATGCACTTTCAATGGTGCGTGTGTGTGTGTGTGTCTAAAAGAGTTTAGCCTAACCATGTTCTGTACCCCAGCACAGGCAAGCTCTGTTTGCCCTGCTGGCAAATATGGTGCTGCTGCAATTAGCTAAATGAGTGCAGGCAATGTGAGCTCTGCCTCACACACTCCAGACACAACTGTTTACCCAAACCACCCTGCCAGGGATTTCATCAAGAGGTCATTACAGGAGTTCCTTTCTCACTCCCCCTCTCCCTTCTCCTCCACTCTAATCCTCTGTGCGTCTTTGGTGAATCTTTTTTGCAGACTGCACACGCTACAGCTGAGACTTCAAGTGAATTCCAGTGTCAAGACATGAAGGATTAAAATGGTTCTTTTGCTCTAAATTCACTACAGAATACTTTAAATGAAAAGGCATTGCTTGCAACATTTTCATTTTTACCTGGATTTTCTGAGACAACTTGGCACAATTGGCAAGAATCTGCATATTTTTACAGGAGCCCTGTTTCATGGGCAAACTTAATTAGCGATGTTTTAAAAAATGTCTGTTAGCAGCAATTCAATCTTTAATCCAAGGACTCTTGCTTCTCTGAGTGCTCAAAGTGCTGAGCTCACACCTAAATTGATATCTCACACTGGGAAATCTGCCCAAAACAGATTTCCATCTATGCCCTTGACAAACCATTGGCATTATGTGCTATGGTTTTGTTAACCTATCCAGCTCTGCATTTCCCATAGAAGTTACTATTGAGTCTCAGAAAAGTGGTGCTGAGGTCAAAGATCACAATTCTGTGTACAGGTAGGAAATCATACATGCGTATTAAGTACATTAGCATGTATGAGACAGATCTTTTGCACATGACATTTAAGGCCTGTAGTGTTTATTGATACAGCATTTGCGTGTGATTCCAATTCACGCAACCCCAAACCTTGGTGCCGTGCCTCACCTCGTATGCGCATGCTCAAACCACAGACCGTGTGCTGGTTTATTTTGTCCAGCACAGACCATGGCTGTGTGGCTGCACTCCACCACTCAAACTCCTTCTCTGACTACATAATTGGATTGGCCAGAAGTATTTGATTGGATACAGTTAGCCTATTTCCTCTCACTCTCCTCTCCGTGAAGAGAGAGAGAATTCTTCTGCTGCTGTGAGAGGGAGAGTTTTTCTGCTGCTGTGGCCTGAAGTGGAAAGGCAAATGTTAGTGAAAACAACGCTATTACATTTGATTGACCATCAGCTTTTAAAAGTTCATGCTTGCAAGTTTCACCCTGGGTTGCGGTTCTTCTGTAAACAAATGGGTGTACAGTATGTGTGTGTGTGTGTGAGTGTGTGAAGAGGTGGTATTAAGAAGCTGGATGGTGCAGTGGCTCGGCCTGCACTTACAAATTAAAACCCAAGAATGATCATTAACAGTGAGGAAATAGTATTCTATCTAGGACCTGCAGATTTGGGGTGTGTATTGGGGTCTTTAATCAGTGTAGTCAACATTATTGTATGCCAAAACTGGCTTTTGTAGGGTTTTCTGATTATTATAATTTGCATAATGGATTGTTTTAGTATTTACGTAGTCTAGCAGGCTGTAATATGTGCTATATTTAGAGGTCCATAGCAATGGAGAGTGCTCTCTTTGTAGTCGGGGTGTAGCTGTAGTAGTTTATACTCTTTGTCACAGAATATTTGGTCAGCCATGCTGATGTATGTGTGTAACCATCTGTTTGTGATGTGTTATAGGGCATTTGTATATATATATTGTGTGTGTGGTAGAGATGTGTGAAATTTAGTAAGAACAGGGTGGTAATAAATTGTGTGTAGGTAGGTGAGGTGAGTATTAGTGAGTGTGTGTATATGTGTGGGTGAAGTGTGTGTTTACTCCTCAAGCAAGGAGCTCTCAGTTTCACTCCGAATCACATCAGTCCTGGTAGGTTAATCACATCTCTCTTTTTCTCTGTGTGTGTGTGTGTGTGTGTGTGTGTCAGTGCTTGTTTGCACTAGACTGTAGTGTACCCTACATGTGCACCTGTGTGTTTGCTTATGTAAATGTTTGTATGTGGGTGTGTGTTTATATGCGTGAGGTCTAAGTGGTAGACCAGCAATTACAGCTGAGTTGTTTACTCATAACTGAAGGAGACAGAGATGCCCTACAAGACTGGAAAGTCCTCTGTGGTCTCTCTCTCTCTCTCTCTCACTTTCTCTCTCTCTCTCTCTCTCTCTCTCTCTATCTCTCTCTTTCTCTAGCTGCTTATTTCACTCTTTCATTCACAGCTTACTCCCTCTTCGGTGTCTCTTCTTTCTCACTCTCTCTCTCTCTCTCTTTATTTTCTTTCATCATCCTCTTGGTCATGTTCTTCTTTCTCTCTCACTCTCTCATCAGCCTGTCCCCTTCTCCTCCGTTCTCTGAATACCCTCTCTGAGAGCGTGCAGTGTATGATGGATGGCTGTAGTATAAATGGAGCGTGTCCTGCTATAGGAACCCTTCTGAAGGAAATAGTCTTAGTGCCCCTTTCACACCTGCTCTGACATCATAAAGTAGTGAGGACACACACACACACACACTCACTCACACACACACCCTTTCACATTAGAGTAACATGAACATTACTCTTACATTAACATTAATGTTAATGTAAGAACATTTACATATTTGACCCTAACCTTTACCTTAACCTCTACAAAGTTATATAAAATTAAATATAAAATATATATAACCTCTAGTTCATAAAACAGCTGGACTGAAACAAGATTTGGCCATCAGCACTCGAACAGCATGAACACACTGTTTGCATAGAGCAGATGTAGTCACAGACACAGCTTTGTACACATTCAATATTTTGTGCCTTTGTATGATGACATCTCACAGGAGGTAAATGGAGTATAGTGCTTGAATATAGCACTGGCCATTGTGTGTGTGTGTGTGTGTGTGTGTGTGTGTGTGTGTGTGTGTATATGTGTGCCGGAAGGTGATATCAGCAGGTACTTCATTTGCCTGAGCAACAACTTATCAATATGTCAGTGAGGTCACAATGATGTCATGGTTAAACTACATGCTAGACTTTAGCAGAAAGTGTGCACTAATTGAGGCTTTACTATTCACCCTTTATTATCTCATAATTTTTCACCTTATCCTAAACCAGTGCTAACTCTAACCCTAAACCTGTGCACCTGTAGTTTTTATTACTTCTTAACCAGTAAAGAAAGCATTCATTCGTTCGTTCATTTTCCTTCAACTATTCCTAGTGGGGGTCACGGTGGCAACAGGCTATGGAGTTCAGTCCAGACTTCTCTATCACCAGGTGTATCCTCCAGTTCCTCCTGGAGATTTCCAGACATTCCCAAGCCAACTGTGAAATTTAATCTTTCCAGCTGGTCCTGGGTCTGCCGTGGGGTTTCTCTCCCAGGGGGACATGCCTGATACAGGTCTTGTGTAAGCTAACTAGGGGGCATCCTTGTAGAGTGCACAATCCATCTCAACTGGTTCCTCTCAATACAGAGGAGAGGTGGCTCTACTATAGGGCTTTCCTGGATTGTCAAGCTCCTCACACTATCATTGAGAATAAGCCCAGCAATATCATTTTTGCCTCCTGTACTCTCAGTCTTATTATTTCAGACGCTACATGAGATCTTGTACACGTGATGAAGGGACTTGTGTGCTTCAGTCATCCTCAAGCCACTAGGAGCTTCATGCTGTTAATAGAGTCACCCTTGGTGAACAGATCGGAGTGGAGAGGTCAGACACAGATTTATCCTAATGACCCCCATGAAAGATATAAAATAGTTTACCCTGCCCAGATTAGAGTTACTGGGACCCACCCCTGGATCCAGGCCTCAGGTCAAAACCGGCGTCCTGTGGACTCAACACCTGAAAGATGAATCCTGGGGGTCAGGTGCAAGACCATTTGGGTGTGTGGAGTGATGGACAGACTTAGATGGAATGGAAGCTGCAATGGAAACTGGCTTTGGGAACATTTATCATTCAGAACCCACGAATTCATGCTTTATACTAATTTAAATGCAATGATAAAAATTACACATTTACTGAACATATTTAAATTAAACCAGGGGCTTCCTTATACAATTCAGCCTGTACAAGTCCTTTTAAAAAGATTTCTTTTTTTAAAGGATATCAGTTACTCCCTTGTTTTTCTTGGCTTTGTTATTCCAAATGACTGCCCTTGGATGTGTATCGTAAATAGCAGACTCAAGATCTCAGCAAATGAGGTGTTAAGATAGTGGTCAAAATAAGGGCCTGGCTTTATTGCTCAAAGTGTCAGTCTAGACGCCATCCTAATATGAACCAATTTTCTCATGCCATTAAATTCTGCTTTTACAGGGACGGTTTGCAGCACAAGTCCCGACTGTAACATTTATTTTGACTGTAGTTCTGTGGAGGCTGTGGTGAGACTGCAGCTCATTGACTAGTGAAGTGATTTTTAATTGCTCATGAATGAGGCAGTTGGCCTTCACTGTGGCTGGCTGATCGCTCTGTGTGGGTTTTGGGGTTGAGGTTTGGGGGCCAGTGTTGGGCTGCAAGAACAACCAACGTAGTATGCCATAATACTCAAAAGGACAATCACTGGTTTTGACTAGCTTAAATATTCTTTCTGTCAATATAACAGTAATATAAGGGCAAATGGCTGTTAAAGAGAGACACGCGGCTGCGCCAATATCTCTCAAAACTGTGAATTCAATTGTATTTATAGGGAGGGGAGATAAGTATTTGGACACTTTTGTTTTGTTATTTAATATATTTGCAGTACATATATCATTTCAATCAACATTAGTAGGTTCTTGCTAAGCTGCTGTTGGCAATTACAGTTTTGAGACATCTGCGGTAAGTAATTAGGTTTTTGCAGCACTGTGTTCAATTTTGTCCCATTCCATTTTACAAGGTTACGAGGGTCCATGTGAAGGGATCAGAATTTCAAAATCTTCCATAAGTAAAGTCAGGAGATTAGCTATGGCCATGCAAGCAGCTCCACCTTCTTTTTTTTAAAAAACATTCTCGAGTTATTTTGGCTGAAAGTTTGGGGTCATTGTCTTGTTGAAAAGACCACCCTCCACCCAGATTCAGTCTCTTGGCTGATAAGTTTAAATTCTCCTCTAATATGTCCCAGTACATCACTCCAGTCAGAATTCCTTCATAGACATGTAATGCCCCAGTACCTTTTGCAGATAAGCACGTGCAAATCATGATGCTCCCACCACTGTGCTTCACTGTGTGTATGATGTTCCTGGGATCAAACGCACAATTCTTCTTTCTCCAAACATGACAAGCTGAATTATTGCTAAAGAGTTCAATTTTTTAAAACTTTTTTTTAGATTAGGAGTCTAAATGCTCATGTGCCAACGTTTGTCATACATCTCTGTGCTTCTTTTTAGCAGAGGAGTTTTGCGTATAGGAGCAGAGATGATTGCGGTGCAGTTCATTGTTTATTGTTCTCTGTGTTACTGTTGTTCCTGCTGCTTTCAGGTCGTCCTGCAACTCTTCTCGAGTGACTGTTGGCTTCTCTGTTACCTTCCTGATCATTAATCTGAGAGCATGTTATGAAATCTTGCGTGGCTGAGGATGATTATTTGTGCTTCCATGAACTTTCCACCTGTATATTATCAAACCAGTTGCACTGACAGGGACGTTTAAGGTCTTTGCTATGGCTCTTTCCATTTGAGTGTTGTTTATTAATTTTGTCCCTGTGAACCTTAGGAAGCTCATTTACCTTCACCATGATTGATACTTGTTGAGTGAAATCCTCCCAACAAAAGTTAGGTGCAATTTGCCATTTTTAAAATCTATTTAATTTTTACCCTTCTTTTTAAAACATATCTTTGTTTATGATTATGAATACATATTTTGTTCATATTTCTAAGTACAAAGTCGAAAGGCGTTATTTGCTTATATTTGAAGTGGATATTTGCACTGGAACTATATTAAAGAGCAAAAAAAAAAAAAAAAACTGTCCAAATACTTATTTCCCCTCACTGCACACAATCCCACACAACTGGCATGAAGAGTTGTAGATTCTGTTTTTTATGTTTTGGTTTATAGAAATAGAATAGAAAAAAGATTTATACAGCTGTACTTTACATGTAGATCAGACTCCTGGATTAACAAATATAAGCATGACTAAATACACATCAGGTCATATTGGCTTGTAGTGAACACAGTATTTTGACTCCATGAAGAGAATGCATGGAATTGAATGATAGTGTAGTAAATGGACATAACAGTGCATTTGAAAGTGTTGATATTGCTGACAATATGATTGATGAACTTTTAATTTACAAGCTCACCTTTATATCTTAAGTAAAGGATTGACATACTTAATTCCACAAATTATTTTGCTTTTGATCAACCACAATTAGCCTATAGCTGCATAGAAAGACATTCACGTCTCCTGAATGTATTCATAACAAGGTAAATTAAGAAATACAAAGAAAGCTATTAATTCGCCCACGGCTCAGCAGCTCCAGCCCCTCTGTGGTTCTCTGAGTGATGTAAACATCATCCAACACCACCCCTGGTTAACCAAACTTTCCACTGGCCACACACACTCAACCACAGTCACTACTGTGCCCATCTCAATGTACCCTAAGGGGCTAACAATGAGGAGTGCTTAACTGACCATGTGTACATTTCCTCCCATGTGCATACTCCTACACCCCACGACACTCTAATGAAATCTCTAATTTTGTTTTCTTTAGCAGGGTGATTATAAAAGTCTTGAATGTGGGGTTGTTCTTACCACATGACTGAGTAGATGTGGCTTTTCAGTGTGTTGCTGCTAGTCCTGATCAAGCAAGTGGTCCAGACGAACCCTGCCAACGATTTGGACCAAAACCCTATAACTCATAAACCACATGATTAAACTACATTCTTTAAGTGACTTTAGAAAAGAGGTGTTGACATCAATAATTATAAATAAGATAAATGAGATTTAGAACTACCTGGCCGAGTTGTATGGAAATTGACTTTCAGGATGCACTTTAAAAAGTACATTTTCTTCCATTAATAGGTTTAGCCAAGACAAATATGACATCATTAAATGAATTATATTTTTTTGGTTTAGTTCCAGACCTGCTCTATTCTGTTCTGTTCTTCTTATGGATCCTACTGTTCTTATTTGTTTCCAGTTAGAGTCCCCTGTAATTCGGAATGATTTCGTAACTGTCTGGCTCCCTAAACTCGCTTTTAAGGGCCCACACACTTACTGTGTATAACACTTGTACCCGTTTAATGGCCAAAAAGCACAAGGCAGAGTACAGCACTAAGCTTTCCTTAGCTGAGAGAGAGAGGGAGACGTACTTAATTGAAAAGTACATTTTTGTAAGGTGGACGAAGTTCTATGTAGACATTTATTTGACATGTCACGTCATGCTGATCCATGCCAAGGCGGCTAGCCACCCTTTTCTCCAGAAGGCTATGTTTGAACTCTGTGCAATGCCTACACTGCTCTTATTCATTTGCAGAATAATTACCCTACCTTTTGCAGGTTTTCTTTGGCCTGCCTCAAAATATAGATTTTTTTTCTCAAACTTAGTGCTAATAATCTAGCCTATTATTGAACAATATATTACTGAAGAAAAAAGCTTTAGCAATTACTTTCTCCTCTATTTGCATACACTGTGGACTCTGCATGGTAAGTTAGGATATACACCAATATACATGTGTATAAAGACAAGACTTTGCAAAATGACAAATCTCATTTACAGAATTGGTTATGGACAGTGTGACACATTTAATGTCTAATCCATGAGCTTTATGACCTCTATATAGATGTACATACATTCTAACACCTGTGTTTTGCCTATTTAAGTGAAAATTGCATCTCTGAACTTTGAACTTTGAACTAGATTTCAATTAAGTCATGTGGTATAAATAATGAATGTTACATTTTTTTTTCTTTTCCATGCTAGTTGAAGACAACTGGACCCTATAAAGTGCATACAGTATATTTAGTTATTTTTATGCTTTTACTAGACACATTTGGGAAAAAAACTCAACCTGCCATTCTATTTTTATTTCTGAAAAAATAATCCCACAACCAGTCAATCTCCATGGGTCATCCAAGTGTACAGCAGAATTTAGACTCTGGGCTCTCTCAGTCAAAACATGGTGTCCTGTAATGTTCCTCTCTGGCAGAAGAAGGTTACAGAGATGCCAACTTCACATGTGTATCCTGACCAATTTCACTCAGACGCTATTTATTTACCATTTCAGCTATTTTAAATGGCACCATTCAATGTGGACAGTATCTGAATGCATTGTCCCTTCTGCTTTCACTTCTTGCACCTAGAGTCTTGCTCTTTGGCCCACAGAGAGAGAGAGAGAGAGAGAGAGAGAGAGAGAGATGTAAGATTTCTGCACTGCAAAAATGCTTCATAGCCATTTCCATTTGGCCCTCGCTGATTTAAAGTTCCCTAATAAAAGCTGATGAACCATCAACGTCTGATAAACCATCCAAGCTGGACACAGCACTGTTCTAAAGTTATGTGAGGCACTAGTCAGAAACAGCTGGCTGCAACATTGGCCTTCAGTATAAAAGTAGTTAGAGACCACAGCCAAACCAAAGAATATAAAAATGGCTAAATTGGTGGTCATATAAATATGTGCCTTACCCCATAAATACTCCCATGTCCACACCTTGTGAAAAACAATCTAGTTTAAAGATAATGCATAGCAAAATAAACTGGTTAGTTCTGCTGAACTACTCTCAGTAATTTACATTACATTATCAATACCACTACTTATATCTTACTTATAACATACTTATTATACTGTATATATCAACTGTAATTTTCCCAGACTATGTGAGACATGCATATAGTGTCCTTACTGTACCAACGCCATAATATGTCACTTCATGTGGCAGGTTTTTAGGCTTATTAGTTGCATAACATGTGGCCATAGTGGTAGAGATCCTGACTACAGAACGGGTGGCAGTAAATGTACAGTCAATGTTACTGTATAGCCTTACCCTATTAAGTTTAGTCTAGTTCCTAAGGAATGGTTTGAATTACTGCACCACACAGTAAAAAGTCAAGGGGCCAGAAATTTGCAAGGTGGTTGCTGCTGCAAAAGCCCTGGGAGACACATGTCTTGTGGCGACCTCTTGACTGCACTGTGGGGGAGAGAGTGGCTGGAATGAAGACATTAAACTGTCTTTAAGGAGTGGTTGTGTTTTTGATGAGGGGTGTGCAGAGTCCCACTCACTATGCACAGGATCGAAGATACAGCTAGAGTACCCACTGTGGAAAATATGAATCATTATTCGGTCTTCCCACAATGCCCTTGTTTGTAAATGTGAAAGGCAGAGAGAGTGTCACTATGTCTCACTTACACACATACGCACACTCACAGACCTGCCTGTGCATAGCTAATACAGCAGTGTAATTGTGCTCATTCTGCAAGATCATTAACAGAATGCAACCTATACAGTGAATTAGTCACCTAACATTAGCTAGCTAGGTCTGATCGAAGATGAAAATGTTGCTCCTCTGTAATCTCACAGCCGATCATACTATAGGCCCCAACAAACTAAAGGAGCATGTCACAAATGACATTAGTGAAGTGAAGTGACTTGTGGCCAAGTAGGGTGACCCATACTCGGAATTTGTGCTCTGCATTTAACCCATCCAAGTGCACGTGCACACACACACACACCGTGAACACACACCCGGAGCAGTGGGCAGCCTTTTTTGCTGCGGTGCCCAGGGAGCAGTTGGGGGTTCGGTGCCTTGCTCAAGGGTCTCACCTCAGTCGTGGTATTGAGGGTGGAAGAGAGCGCTGGTCATTCACTCCCCCCACCTACAATCCCTGCTGGACCTGAGATTCGAACCCACGACCTTCAGGTTCACCTTCAGGTTGCAAGTCCGACTCTCTATCCATTAGGCCACGACTGCCCCCAGAAAAGGAGTGATGAAGGATTGGAACACAGAGGGAGCGTTGGTAAGGCCAAATAGCATCACAAGATATGCGCAATATCCAGATGTGTTAGAAAAAGCTATCTTCCATTTGTCTCCTTTTCTGGTTATGAATGTGATATGTATGCAATCCCAAGGTAGATTCAGGATCATGCTGTTTATTAAGTAAAGGTAGATAACAATAGTTCATGGCTACCTAATAAAGTCTATGATAGTTGATACACAGGTACTGTTCACCTTCCTTCTTCTTGACAAAGAACAATCCTGCCAAGGCTGATGAGGTTGATAACCTTATAAAAACCCTGCTTTATTGCTTCCTGGATGTACATCTGAATTACCTCCATATCTTTTGTAACAGGCTAGATCTGGGAGCATGGATGTGTAGTTCCCGACAGCCATTTGATGGTGTAGTGCTGCAGCCTTTGTGGAGGTAACTTGTTGGATTTGGTTTTGTGAAGCATCGCTTTTAGGTGTCAGTACCCTAATGGAATATTTTGGAGTGAGGAGACCAACAGGGTCTCAAAAGACATGGATCTGGACGGGGACACAACAACCATATCGTAAGGGGGACCAGTCCGTTACCTCCCATTGGTTCCAGGAAATCTGGGAGTCATGAAGTTTAGACATCAAAGTATTACATTAGAAAAGGAGCACACAGACATTTGAATATGGAAAGCACCAGAGCAGATACGCACTCTCTTCTTTGTCCACTTTTTTTTTTTTTTTTACTAAAGTGGAAAAACAGAGACATCTTTTCATCAATGCTTCAAAATTGTGCTGTGTACCATCATAATGTTCAGGCTTCAATACTACTTTATGCAGGACTACTGACTTACTCCAGCTTCATGTCTCTGGAGGATGAGGATGCTGCAATTCATTTCATTCATATCTTCCAAACTGACCATTGCTGCTTACTACTCAGAAGATTTGCAAGCTGTATTCATAATCCTGCATGCTCTTCTTTCTCGATTTAACAGATTCAAGCATTAATTAATGAAAGCATGTTCTCCCTGTTTTCATGTTTTCTCACACTGTGCAGAAACATGCAGGGAGGAGGACTGCTTACACAAAATTATCAATAGGTGTGAATGATTGTGTGAATGTGTGTGCGTGGTGCCTTGCAGTGGACTGGCATCTCATCCAGGGTGAATTTTCCCACCTTGTGCTGATTGTTAGTGGGATTAGTTCTAAATCCACCTTGACCCTGACCTTACTCACACACACACACACACACTCCTGGGCAGAAAAATGGGCCAAGCCCAAAATGGGAGTCAGGAAATTAAGAATTAAATTAAACAAGAATTAAACAAAATAGATAAAGAACTTATCTTTGATTTCTTTAAATGTTTAAGTCTTGTGGCTCTTGATGAACTGCATCAGGTGCGGCAGAGAACCAAATAATGACTAATCTTTTAAGAAAAAAATCCCAGAAGATATTTTTGGAAAATTTTGTACACCCAGACATGTGTTAGTTTGAATTTTACATCAAACATTTTAATCATTACCATGATTTGAACTTTGTGTACAAGAAGACTATGTGAATTTGTGAATTTCCCTGTTTCTAGCTTTTCCCCAAACAAACAGTTCACTGCAGCAAAAGAAAACCAGCAAATGGAGGCACAGGAGCTCTCAGGAGTGCATCTGTTTCATTCCTGCTCATTTTCTCACCAGTGGTTTGTTGCTAAGACCATTAAAAGCTTCATATTTGCCATTTTGGGCTTGGCCCATTAATCTATTTTTTGTGCCCAGGAGTGTACATTATATATATATAATGTTTTATATATATGTATATAATCTTGTTGGACAATACTTGAATAATTATACTTTGTTACTATACTCAAGTACTATTTTGGTATATTTATTTATATTATTATATTATATATTGGTACTTGGTACTTTCATGCTCTGGCTGTGAATGTTTTTGTGCAGCTTACTTTTTACTGCTAATATTTTTATTAATACTTGTTACATATCTTGAAGGTCTCTTCTGCTCTCATCCAGCCCATGACTGTACACTATACATATAAATAGAATGGGCACATTATATTAGCATTTTATTTACATTTCAGTTTAAAGCATCCAATCAATTTCATCCATGTAGAAAATATCAAGAATTGTGCCCATTCGTTATCTGTTGTGACGTATATAATTTCATTAGTTAAACCATGTACTATTTACCTTTTAATAATTGAGTGCATTTAAAAGTCTTGTGTACAGTTTTGCCTGTATATTAATTGAGTAAGATTTTGACACATTAGCTATACTAATACAATTTCTCAGTATGTTTTCCACCCGTGGTTTTAATTGAAATTAAATCAGCATGTCTTTGCCTCCAAGGTTCTAGCTAATCCCGGGGGATCTCACTAATGTGTATGTTTTATATGCAGTATATCTAACCTTTACATAAGCTTCCTTTTAAAAATCTAATTAGTTTTACCAGAAATCAAATCCACATGTGTTTCTCTCCGTGGATCAGAGTGGAGCAAACATTCACGTAGGACCAAGTTTGGTTGTGGTGGTATTGTTTAATATTCTCTGTTACCTGTACAAGTCAATGGCATGAACCAGTCATAGGTTGTCAAAAATTATTATAGGACTATCACCACGCCCCCTGCAAGACTCCATTAACGCCAGATTTTATGCTCTCTGTAGCTACTGGTCAATTAATCCATCTTTGCATTTACATGGAAATATAGCTTACCACTGTTATGACTTTGTGTGTCATCTGTGGGATCTCTGTGTACATGGATGTCTTTCAGTCACTCCTCAGAAACCTCCCTTTCTCTTATCTCAGGAATTTTGAATTATATCTACATACTTTCCCCAGTTAAATATTGACAAGACTGATAATCTACACAACTAGGGTAAATAAATCTTCATTGTTGACCAAATTTGATTTGGTAAACTTAGTTTTGAATTGTAGTTTTTTCCAGCAGAGAACGGTTACCAAACTAAAACATGTCTTCAAACATTCACAGATATTGAAACTATTCATGCTTTTATTTCTTCTTGCATAATATATTATTAATGATTATCTTTACATGGGACTCTTTACATGTCAGTCAACCTTGTCCCATCTTCAGGCTCCTGACCCAAACTGGAACGAGGGGAAACTTGTCCTGGCCTCCCATTTGACTGCCTACCAGTCAAATATAGAATGAAGGTTAAGGTTATATTACTTGTTTTTAAATCTGTACATGGTATTACACCGAACTACACCTTTGATTTCCTATGTGCCATTTCTACCTGACAGAGCTTTAAGATCTTCTAACCAGTTGCTTTTAACTATTCCATGGACTACACTGAGGTTTAAAGGTGACCGGGCTTTTTCTGTTGCAGCTCCAAGATTGTGGAACAGCTCACCTGTTTCCATAAACGACACATTTGTTTTGTGGAAGGAAAGCCAAAACCACACCCGAAGTTGTGTATTAGGGGAAAGCCAGCTAACTTAGCAGCTAAACCAAGAACAGCCATATTATGGTGGGGGAAAACCAAGGAAGAACAGAGGGAAACTGACTCCAGCTCCAGGGTTGTTGTCTTAGTACGCCGGCTAACGTAGCAGGCTCAGCAGTAAATGCAGAGATGGAGGAAAATGAAGGGAACTCCAAGTCCAGCTTCAGTATGTGCATTAGGTGAGTTTAGCTAACTTAGTAAAATAGGGAAGAAAGCTCGAAGTATGGCGAGGGAAAACCACTCAACCACGGGAGCAGCACATATTCACAGGCCCGCTGGCTGGCTAGATGGTGCGAGATGTGAAGTGCTCAGAAATCCACTACAGTTGAGTAGTTGTGTAGTAGAAGTATTTTTGTGTAGCCAGCTAGCATGTGCGAGTTTACAAGCCATATTTGCCATGACTAACAAATGCTGTGCGGCTCAGTCAAAAAGCATTTTACCATTTTCTCAGTTTGTTGTTGTAGGATTTAATAGACGTAGCAGTACTGAATTAGTTATGTGTCTGTGGAGTCATGGAACAGCATTGCCAAACACACAGGAGAAGTTGTGCTTCTACTCAGGAAATAACTACTTTCATTTCCTCCTGTATTGGTGAATCTGGCAGCTGCTCGGGTGGTAATGGAAGATCTGTGTCACCAGAAGTGGATGAACAAGAACAGCCATATTATGACCATCTCACACTATTACCACCTTTCAGGTTTTTAATGTGTGATTTTACAATATTTCCCTTAGATAATTTTATTAGTGTGTGTTTTTTCAGGTTTGTGGTACAGAATGGTGTAACTAGTTGCACAGTACATAGTAACAGATTATATCCAACAGATAATATTATATATTAACAGTTATATCCAGTGGCGGCTGGTGGTGATAATTAAATCTATCAATAGGGCAACAAACTACTAGCATTGACCAATACATTATATATTGAAGTCTTAACAATAATAATAATAATAATAATAATAATAATAATAATGTGTAAGTAATGCTGGATAATGGTGTTTGTTAAATGCTGTAACTGTAAATAATATTGGGGCAAATGAATACACACACTCACACATACACACACACTCACACACACATACTTAAAGGCAGATAACTTTAAGTAACTTTAAAATTACTTTAATACATAAAGGGAGCTGCATTAGTGCATTATATTTTTTTTAGTGTTTCATTCTGCTTTACTGGGTTCATGCTGCTTTTCTCCTGAACAGCAAACAGAGTAAACAGAGACGTTGTAAGACTTTCTTTCATTCAAACAAACAAAAAACCTCCCCCTAAACTTACAGTTCTGTCTTCTGTCCTTTTGTTTAATTTGTATTTTGATTAGACAATGAGTGCTCCATCTATCAACTTTGAGTTTCTCCTCCAAACACAAAAAAATGATGATAGATAATAAATAATAATCCTTTTTTTTTCACATTCATTACACCTCCGGCTGAGTCCATAACACGGATCACGCATCATCAAAACCGGCTGAAAGATATTAGCTAATATGGAGATTAAAAATAGGAGGCGTGTCACTCTGTAATCACATGACACTGCTGTGTGAATCTACAGCACTGGGCTTGTTACATTCAGCTTCGCTTCACATCCATTCTTACGTCCACTGGTAGTGCTGTTTCACAAAAATCCACAATAATCCTCTTAAAACCATTTGTTAACTGCAAATAAGACGATATGGATGTTAAAAAATGCAACCTTATGGTTATATCCCAACACAATGACACGTGAAATCTCATATACAGCAAATTTGTAAGAGCAATTTTATCAGATTACATAAAAATGAAGTTATAAGAAAAGCTATAATCATTAACCCTGCTCATCACCGTTTGTATGTGTCTGTGAAAGGACAACCTTTTTATTTACACATTGCATTATGTGTTCATTCTAGTTAGATTCAGACACTGAGCCGAAGTTCAGCAAGTGTCAAGCTTCAGATTTATTTGTGAAAGAAATTTTCATTTTGAATTTTGAAGAGTCAGACTGAGTGTGCTGTATAGGAGCACTTTAATGACGTTTGTAAAATGCTCGATTAGATAGCTGTGCAGATATTAGATTAGATTAGATTAGATTAGATTCAACTTTACTGTCATTGATCAAAGTACATGTATTAAAAGTCTTACATACTTTCTTATTTTATTAGAATAATCACTGACCCATTTATGTGCATGGCTATAAGGCTATAAGTTTTACTGACAACACAGCTTATAGCCATGCGCATAAATGGGTCAGTGATTATCCTAATAAAATGGTCTAGAAAAGCATCAGTTTAAAAGGATCAATCTGGTTTTGTAAGGCATCTTTGAATTGGAAACATATGAGTACATTATGTCTGATGACAGAATATAAACCAGTGTTTTTAACAGAAGGCAACTATCAAAAAGTGTGTGTGTATGTGTGTGTGTGTCCATGACTGTTGAATTAGCACATTTCTGTCTGGTGAATCACATTGCTAAGACCTGCACCAATCTCTCTCTCTCTCTCTCTCTCTCTCTCTCTATGGGCATAATATTTTATTTTACATACATATGGTCACTGAGACCTTTGCCTCAGGCTACCCTTGATTGCTACAGGTAAATTTACCCTCCAGCTAACAGTACCAATTACTGGAGGACTCACTTTTAGATGAGAGATAGTCTAAAACTTCAACCTTAACAGAAACTGTACAACTGGTCAATCTGAACAGGTAATTTTCTGCAGACTCGGATTTGACAGTATTTGAGTAGTAGTTGAGTATTAAATCTTTTTAATGTCCAGGTATTAGTTTTCCTGATGTTTCCTACTATAAATTCTCTCCTGTGACTTAGATGCCATATTTATTGTAACAGGGAGGAGATGATTTATGATTCTTCACTTTTCTGCCATTTTTCTTATTTTACTTGGGATATAAAATTCCATGCAATTTCCATCTCATGTCAATTTACTGGGATTATGGTATATCTATCAAACTACTGGAAGAGGTACAGTAACTTCTTGGACTTGTATTTAAGGAGTAGTGTGGAAAAATGTAATGATCAAATGCCTTTGAAAGCTGTGTGCGTTAATGAGTCCGCTTAAGCTGCAAACTACTGCAGTTGTGATGCTCACCAGGTATTTGTTTAGTGATGTGAGTGAACATGATGCATTTAGACTGTGCAAAGCTCTACATCTGCGATTATTCAGATGTAACGAATAGGCTGCAGTGAAGGCATCTGCATTTTTAAATGACAATACCATCTCCTGTGTGGTGAAATAGATCCTTCAAGTGCAGCTACAAGCTTTCTTATTGTGACTCATTGTGGTTGTGAATTGTTTTAAAATGTCTTGCAGAGAGTGGGAGAACTGAAATGCTTTAGAAAAGACTAAGAGGTAGTTCTTCTTTCAAGTATAAAGACTTCAGTGGGATGAGGAGAGAAGGAGCCATTGTAAATGTTCAGATCCTTAGCCAAGTGGAATTATTAGGCTAATTCAAATAGCACACACAAAATACTCCTTTCCTTCGCCCAGGGCCAAACTGGGTCGGTCTCTCGGTCTCTCTCTCTCTCTCTCTCTCTCTCTCACCTGTCTTTACAAGTGCCTAAACACAACTCTCTTCCTGATCCATTACATAACAAATGACCGTGTGGTCCCTCTCAGCAGTCAGACATTTGCTGCCCTTTTCTGTCCAAACGGTGTAATTTACTGCATCCTGCAACTAATAATCTTATAATCCTTTCCTCTCTGAGCCCTAAGGAGGAAAAAGACCCAGTGACCTGTGCCAGCCATTAAGAATATATGGGCACTGCTGCTTTACTTTGCCCCCTTTGTTTTTTTTTTTGCATACCAAATCCTGATTCTCTGATTTTTCCCCCAACATTAGTGCAGTGTGCCATTTGGACCTAATGTACTAAAAGTAAAAAAAAATGTGTATATATACATACATATATATATATATATATATACATATATAACTGCCTAATATTGTGTAGGTCCCCCTTGTGCCACCAAAACAGCTCTGACCTGTTGAGGCCTGGACTCCACAAGACCTCTGAAGGTGTGCTGTGGTATCTGGCACTGTTAGCAGCAGATCCCTTAAGTCCTGTACGTTGTGGGATGGGGCCTCCATGAATAGGACTTGTTTGTGCAACACATCCCAGAGATGCTCGATCAGATTGAGATCTGGGGAATTTGGAGGTCATGTCAACACCTTGAACATTTTGTCATATTCCTCTAACCATTCCTGAACAATGTTTCCGGTGTGGCAGGGTGCATTATCTTGCTGAAAGAGGCCACTGACATTAGGGAATACTGTTGCCATAAAGGAGGGTACTGCAACAATGGTCTGCAACAATGTTTAGGTATGTGGTACATGTCAAAGTAACAACTTTTGGTAGGTATTAACCACTGCATAGCAGGAACACCCCACAAGACCTGCCATTTTGGAGATGCTTTGACCCAGTCATCTGGCCATCACAATTTGGCCCTTGTCAAAGTTGCTTAGACCCTTACGCTTTCTCATTTTTCCTGCTTCCAACACATCAACTTCAAAAACTGACTATTCATTTACTGCCTAATATATCCCACCCCTTGACAGGTGCCATTGTAACGAGATAATCAGTGTTATTCATTTCACCTGTCAATGGTTTTAATGATGTGATATGACTGATTGATGTATAACACTGATCAGCCATAACATTAAATCCACTGACAGGTGAAGTGAATAACATTTATTATGGCTTGTGGGGTGTTCCCGGTATGCAGTGGTTAGTAACTACCAAAACTGGTGAACCGATGACAGGGTCATGGGCACCCAAGGCTCACTGATGTGCGTTTGGAGCGAAGGCTAGCCTGTCTAGTCCTATCCCACTGTAGAGCTACTGTAGCACAAATTGCTGAAAAAGTTAATGCTGGCTATGATAGAAAGGTGTCAGAACACACAGTGCATCACAGCTTGCTGCATGTGGGGCTGCATAGGCGCAGACTGGTCAGAATGACCATGCTGACCCTTGTCTACTGCTGAAAACACCTTCAATGGGCACATAAGCATCAGGACCATTAAGCAATAGAAGAAGGTGACCTGGTCTGATGAATCATGTTTTCTTTCAAATCATGTGGACGGCCGGGTGAGTGTACATCAATTACCTGGGGAGGAAATGGCACCAGGATGCACTATGGGAAGAAGGGAAGCCAATGGAGGCAGTGTGATGCTCTGGGCAATGTTCTGAATTACACTGCCTCCGCTTGTCTGCCGGTCTGGAGGAGATCCTGGTGGAGTTAAGGATACAGAGGCAATCAATCAAGCCCGGGCAATGATAAGGAAAAAGAAGATGGAGAGGAGGTGGAGATACAAGCCTTGTCTTCCCTTTGTTGTCATGGGGAATGTACGCTTGCTGACTAACAAGATGGACAAACTCTTGGACCTAGTTAACAGACAGTGTGAGTACCAGGAATGCAGTATGTTATGTCTGATGGAGACAGGACTGAATACGAAATACCTGACTGTTCAGTGGAACTAACTGGCTCCTTGCTAGTTCAGGTGGACAGAGAGAAACAGAGCAGTAAGCAGTCGGGTGGAGGACTTGCTGGGTTGAGGCCATACTATCTTCCCTGGGAGTTTTCAGCCACTACGTTCCACCGATGGTAGTGGCGGCACACGCTTGTGACTTCATTCATTCCACCATCGCAGACCCGCAGACATGGCAGCCCAGTACAGTCCTCAAAATAAATGGAGACTTTAATCATGTTAAAATCTCAAAGACCCTGACCAGCTTTAACCTGCAACACTAAAGAGGAAAAGAGGATAAGACCTTTTACTTGCTGTATGCCAATGATGTCCCCCCCAATGACTCCTCCATTGTTGGCTGTATCACAGATGATAAGGAGAAGGAGTACAGAGACCTTATCGAAAGCTTCATAGGACGCTGTGACAGCAACCATCTTCTGCTCAACATCGGGAAAATCAAGGAGCCGGTGGTAGACTTCAGGCACAGCAAGAGGCCCCCCACCCCTGTCGCCATAAGGGGGGAGGGAGTGAAGATAGTGAGCACCTACAAGTTCATGGGGCGTAACTCAACAACAAACTGGACTGGTCAGAAATCACTGAGACCCACTATAGCAAAGGACAGAGCAGGATGTTCTTTCTGAAGAGGCTCGAGTCCACTCCATGTGTGCACTAGGCTTCTACGGATGTTCTACCAGTCTGTGGTGGCCAGTGTTGTGTGCTGTGGTGGTGGCATTGGGACTTGCTGTCTTTGCTGTGGTGTGCTGGGGAGGTGGCCCTAGACTTGTGGTGCCAGCAAACTGAGCAAGCTGGTAAGGAAGGCCAGCTCTGTGGTGGGGATGGAACTGGACAGTGTGGAGGCAGTGACTGAGAAGAGTATGAGAGGGAAGCCGAAAGCTATCATGGACAATCCTTCTTATCCTCTCTATGCTGAGCTGAGGAGGCTCAGGAGCACGTTCAGCCACAGATTCATCCAGCCACGTACCTCAGAATGTCTGGGGGGCTTTTTCATGCCATCAGACATCAGACTCTACAATGCCACAATACCCAGTACCTCCTACTCTACTGACTGAGTCTCACAAACACATACACTCAACATCTTATCTTATCTTATCTTATCTTATGTTTAAGAAGCTTTTATTTGTTTTATTTCAATCTTATAATAGGAAATACCAGATAAATTTAAGAAATATTTAAGATTTAATATTTCCACTTGCTAAGGTTTCGTTTTTTGCAGTGCACTATTTATTTTTCATATATTTTTACACACTGTTACACTGATATATACACATCCAAAACATGCTGTTACAGATGCTCGAATAGATTCTAGGGTAGATTAGCAGAGATTAGTCTCATTAGTGTAATCTCAGGCATTATTTTATTTTAGTGTGTTAAGTTAATGATACTATCTTGATTAGAGTTTCAAAAAAGATAACATTTTACAATACAGATACAAAAATAAGCATATATTAATAAGAGAACTAATGCTTTCATGATGATTAAGTAATACATTAGCTAATACTGAGTGCATCAAGAAATAAAGAAGTGTATACCTTAACACACAACTGAATCATGTATACACAGCCATTAATAATCGTTGTTCTTAAATATTAATATACATAAGTATCAGCTCATGTATTCATTAATCATCATGAAAGCATTGGTTCACATATTAATATATGCTTAGTTGTGTACCCATATTGTAAAGTGCTACCAAAAAGGTTAGCAGTAGGTTATAATGTACTTGATCTGTTGTACTTTTTATATTAAAATGAACAACAAATTGCTCAAAGTGGTTTTCAGGACTGTGTATTGAATGTGGTGCTGTGGGTGCACTGGTTAAACCAGATGAAGGGGAACAGGCGAGATAAATTTGGTAATGTTTCAGCACTGCATTTCTTGTTATTACTTTGTCTGGCTTTCATAAGAGCAAGAAAGCTAGTGAGTGGGATTTAGAGCACTTTAGCAAATTAGTGTTACAGACTGCAAATGTGTCTCAAATGTATAACCTCTCCTTCCTAACAGGGTGTCTGAGCCTTCATGATTGAAAGTCTAAACTTTTATAGGTGCTGCTTGAGCTGGCACAGCACTGTGGAGGGTTTTGGGGAGCAGCTTATGGGACGTTCGCTCCAGTCTGCATTCAAAGCCACCATCCCTTTTTTTTTCCCTCAAACAGAGACATTCTAAAAATAAGCAGGGGTTTTAAAGAGTGCGGCTTTTAATGACATCGTGTAAAATGTGTTGTGTGTTAACAGTCCTGCTGAGGCCAACCAGAAGACATGGCAGAGCAGCCCCAAAACAAATTGGGACAGCAAATAAACCAGTGAACCCTTTCTGGAGCCAGCTTTATAGAGCACTGCCACCCTTTAGAGTGTTTGATCAAGGCAGTGACGTCTGCAGTAACCATGGCTTAGTTATTTTATATCACATCACAGCCTGAAATGCACCCAAAAACCCCAGAGCTTTTTTTTATTATTATTTTTTATTAATGAATGTGTATCTACATTCACATTCTGTTGAATGCACACAAACAAATGTCAGTCACTCGGCTGCAACTCCTAACTTAGACTAGTTTTGTACAGACACCACATGTGTTAGAGTAGAACACGCTGATGATATGGCACCACAGTAAAATCTCAGCAATTGCTTGGGAAATCTTTACGCATTGCAACTTTAAAGAGCAATTAATACGCAAAGAGAGAAAGAGGGATGCAAAAAGGGACTGGAAAATGTCTGACCTAGTAGTAGAAAGAATGAGCATTTGTAAAAGGAAATCGTAGTGAAAAGTACTAAATCGCTACTGATTCAAAGTCGCAAACTGATAAGACTATTGTCCATCCTCTCCTTCTACTATTATCAGTCAGCCAAACGGAAAGGAGGATCTTATTCCTCTTCAATGGGTAGATGCTAACTTTATGCTAGAGGCATCTTAAAAGCTATGGTTCTGTATGAAGTGGCTTGAAATCAAGGGTTTTCGAGAGTTGAGAATGGTGGTCTTAGTATGCAGAATGTCACATGCTCACCGACGGCCGATTTACTACCAGTGCGACCAAACGCTGCCGAGGACTATGACACTCGTCTAAAAACCATCAAAAGTAGGACTGCATAGGATTACACAAAACTCACAGAACAGCTCCAAATACTGGAGTGGCAATGGTGAAATGTAAACAAAACATATAGGATTTAAACGAAGAGCAGTTTGTTGAACTGTGGCAGTACGTTTCATCACAGTTCTAAAAGTATCAAGACAAGACAAAAAGGGACAAAAGAAATTAAATACAGCTTCCAGGTACAGTATGTGTATTTACTATTATGACACTGTTATCGAGTGTATTTACTATTATGACAATGTGAAACTAGTTCATGCTTTCCAGTCAATGAGCTACAAACCTGTGCTGCCTCACCGCACGACCAGTGTGGTAAAACATAGTAATTATGTTTACGTACTTCATCGTATAATTAAGCAATATTGCTCAAGCAAGAGTGCGGTTATACTGATTGCTGGCATGGCGGTGATTTGGCTGATTGCGAGCATGATATTGTTTTTATACAACAGTTCTATAAAGATATTAATATCAAATAAGTGACATTTCAGACACGATATGGCCAAAGGTTCTGTTTATTTTTGCTAGTGGAAATAGATCCTGAAGTGGCCCCCCCTGGGGTACTGGGGGTGGGTGATGTCATTGTGAGATGCTGTGGAGGGGGGCCCTGGATGCCCATGACTTGCCCCCCATGATCTTCTGCCCTGGCTGGACCATTTCCGTATTGCACAACTCGCTTCTTTTAGTGCATCACATTAGTTGAGTACTGTCATATGAACTTCTAATAGAAACATGGACAGAAAAATACAGAAAAATAGAGTAAGCGTGATGTGCGGATGGTGGCCTGCCTGGGATGGGGGCAACTGGTGGGGGTGGGGATGATGGGTGTGCCCTGGGCTTGGCAGTGTCTTTATGTGACCTACTCCTTGCTCCTCTGAGGCAGCGTGGAGATGTGGGGCAGTCCATCAGAATTTTACACACACACACATATATATATATATATATATATATATATATATATATATATATATATATATATATATATATATATTACATTACATACAGATATCCTTATAATTGCCCACATTTACATACACACACATGCACAAATACACACACCTTGAACCATTAACTACAGTACATCCCCAATCATTAAATACATACAAACTACACATGAACGCTTTTTAAACACCTACAATCATAATGAAATTTTTTTTCTATACTCTGTCACTTGCTGATTTCCCATCTCCCTCACTGTAACATGAGTATTTACTATTTGTCGCATGTTACTATGTTACTATTTTGTAGAAGAGAAGAAAAAAATTGTGCATGTACATGTAAATGTACATTGATTTGTACATTCAAGTTAAAGGTGCTTCTGTTCAAATTGGCTTCCCTTCTTCCTTTTCATTTTCATCTGATGAGCTTTCATATTTTAAGCCAAAAGTTATATTCCTGAAACATATCGTTTGCCATGTATGCTGATGATGTGGCGAACACAGAGGAGCGGAGTGATACACACAGTGAAACGTCCTAGTGTGGATATACTAAATATCAGCACTCCTGGAACGCCGCTCGACCAATCAGATTAGTGGAACTAGCTCACTTTTGTATAATCTCACACAAAAGATTATCACACAGTCTATTATAGAAGTCTGCCAAGATTTTATTGGGAGCATCTCGTACACTGTGACAAGTAATAATTGTAAAAGACTGCACTCGCACAGGGTAAACCCGGCTTAAGATGAACTGATTAAGCAAGTGGAACCATGTCTTTCATTAAGAAAGTAGAAAACCAGCCTTTTGAAGATAAGATTGAAGACCTCTGCTTTGAAAGGTCTAATGAGCTCTGTTATGGAGAAAGGCAGTTCATTTAGGCTGAGCAGCATCTGTGTTTGACTACACTGACTTCCTTCCATAGTCCCACAGCCTGACACAGGGTATCACTACTCCATAAGTCTGCGAAAAGCGAAAAATAATGTCATGGATGTATGGAAGAACTCCAGTTTTTTTCACCACACGTAGTGTACACAACAAAACTAAGTGTGAGCTTCTAATATTATAGACAACACCACTCTTAGTGTGTAGAATTGTATCACCACAATTATCAAAAATCCATTCATTCATTCATTCATTCATTCATTAGGCCCATTATCTTTCTTTGTCAGAGTTACTATGGATCCGGAGCCATGTCCTAGGAACACTTCCTACCTTCTTCTCCACCTGTACAAAAATATAAGGAAACAAATATTTGTGAAAATGACAAAGATTAAATTATGTTGATGTGATTAGTTTATATAACTGTAAACAGGCAATGTACAGATGTATGTATTGGCAGCAGAACTATAACTTAACAGCTGGCTTGATTCGAAACCATTTAACGTTATGAATATGAAGGTTTTAGTGTTGGAGCATGCTACATAGACTGTCTGTCTTGCTTTGATGGAACCATGTGGAAGAACATGGAATTGTCCATGAAGTAAAGTACTTCAGTGGGTGCACCTCTCCCACTCTCTCTCTCTCTCTCTCTCTCTTACTCTATGTCTCTGTCACTTTTTCTGATCCTCACTGTCCGTTACGCATCTGGATTGATGTTTTTCCAGCAGTCTGCTCAGAGCTTTCCTAGTTTATCATATAAGACATGTACCAAAACATCTCTTGTGTTGAGAGACCGCTCCTGTGAAGTACAAACTCAAATACAGGAAGTCCTGTGAAATCACTGTCTATGTTAATGTAAAGAATGTACCATCCTTTCTTTCAAATGCAAGAGCATTCTTCATCTGAAGTAAATAAATAAATAAATAAATAAATAGCATTAATATTCTTGTGTTGGCGTCTGAGGTAAACTGCTTTTCAAAATACATGATGTTTTAAATTTGTGAAAATCTCTTCTTCATCTCGTAAATCCAAATTAGAAGCAGCTTGAACAGTATTAGAAACTGTTTAAACCAGAACACAGCTTAGTGTCTTGGCATAATTTCCTAGATGTTTTGAACTTAGTAAAACAGACAAACAAGTCAAGCCAGTGATTCTTACAAAAATGGAAACTATGACATGCCTACTTCTGTAATGTAGTACAAACTGTTTTGGGATGGCCCAGCAAAATTAATGAGAGAAGGAAAGTTAACCAACAACATGTTTTTTTCATTTTATATATATATATATATATATATATATATATATATATATATATAAAGTGCTAGGATTGTATGTATATATATATATATATATATATATATATATATATATATATATATATATACACCACTACTTAAGATCATTAAAAGCTTCATAATTGCCATTTTGGTCTTGGCCCAAGCTTTTAATGATCTTAACAACAAATCATTGGTCAGAAAATGGTAAGGAATGAAACAGATGCACTCCTGAGAGCTCCTGTTCCTCCATTTGCTCATTTACTTTTGTTTGGGAAAAGCTAGAAACAGGGAAATTCACTTCTATAGTCTTCTTGTACGCAAAGGTAAAATCATGATAATGATTAAAATGTTTGAATAAAATTCAAACCAACACACACACTATATATATATATATATATATATATATATATATATATATATATATATATATATATATATATATATATATATGGGTGTTGTTCTTGGAAATTTAATTTAAAAAAGGCTTCAAGCCTTTTGAGCTTTTATGAGTGTATTCACCTGTAGGCATTTTTTTAAACAGCACCTGCATTATCATTTCGATTGTTCCTCACCATTGCTTCCTCTGAAGCAGCAGGAAGAAGGAAAGACAGAGGTTGTTAAAGATTCCATATAAAAAGGGACCACTGCTTCAGAAGAGCTGTGTAAAACTCAGATTTGCCTGGTGGTTTGCCAACAAGAGGGGAAGCGTCTGAAGGTGATTCGATAACTATCTAGGTCTTAATGGCCTCGGAAAATATCCTGCAAAGTCTTTTAATGGATTTCCTGTATCCTGTTTGTTGTGGCTGTATAGGTACTGTATATAGATAGATAGATGAAGAGAGAGAGAGAGAGAGAGAGAGAGAGAAATAAAGAGTGGGGTGGAGAGTGTGTGGTGTGCACTATTGATACCCTCTCTATTTAGACGGAAACCCCACTCTTCATTGATTTATTCATTGCTATGAGTGCAAATCCATGTGCTGTGAGTCCCAAGCAGCCAAGTTCCCTTCAACCCTTGGCTCGGCGGTAGGCGTTTCGCAGTGGCTTAAGTTTCTCAAACCTTGCAAAAGAAGATGCCTCATGGAGAAAAGAAAAATATCCACACCCACTAATTTGAAAAAAAGTGGGAAAAGGGGGAATAAATAACACATTCATACTAAATTTGGAACTGAACATAGCGCCACTTCATGGTGGCAGAGAAGTAGGCATCCGTTAAAGCATAAACCCAAGTGGAATCATTTTGACAGATAACTGTGCGCCGGCAGCAAGACAGACTCAGCTCCCACAGATTCTGCAAACACATGCCCATGCCAATTGCTCAGAGCTGTTGGCCTTTCTGATGCAGAGTGAAAACACAGGAAAAGTACTCATAGCCAGAAGTGCTTTTTCACTCACAAATGTCTTGTTATCCTCATATAAAGAGCAGTAGAGTTTGTGTGTCCAAAGTTCTGACGGGTGTAGCATGGGATGTTGTCCCATCTCATTGTCTCACTTTTTTTTTTTATTAAGTCTTCATCCAAAAGCATTTCCCATACACAGGAATCAGATAGTTCCTTTATAATTTTTTGTTTAATTATCCAGTTAATTATGGTGGTAGATATTTTTCTTCTGCGAGCACTAAACCACATTTGTTAGGATGTCCAGCAACATCCACCCTTGGGCTAATTTTCTTATTAAAATTATATTTTATTATTGTTTTTATAGCATAAACAAGTAGAACGGGGATGTCTCCGCTGCCAACGAGTCTAGTCCTTCTTGTTACAAATTTATATGCCTCCAATACACTTAAAAATATAAAAATAAACTTTAAAAATGATATTTAACCTTGTTGTGACCTTGACCCTGTTTGGACTGATTCCAAAATCAAATGAGTTCATCTGCTGGTTACAATGATAATTTCATATAAATCCTACAAATATTCAACCTCTCTTTCTTAAGATATCATGAGAATTTCAGACAGATACACAGACAACTCGAATTTTTTATTTTTAACTCTTCAGTTTTGGCAAAACATGCTAACCAACACATGTACTCAAAACACCTCCCTGGAAGACTTACTGTCTTGTTACTGTCTGTCTATCAATAATACATTTCATAATTAAAATTATATAGGAATAATATTATTACCTAAAGTCACGTTCGATCAGGGCAACAATCAGCCCTGAATTTTATTAGACTGTTACATTTACATTCAGTTATTTAAAAAATTACTCCAGAGCTACTTACAAAACATGCATATAGTTGAAGGCACATTGATACAAAGCTTACAGAGAAGCTGCAAGGATTCTTAAGATGAAACACAAAAGAAAAACAGCAATAAGTGGTGACAAAATACAATTTTACACCTAAGTGCATAAAACAGTATGAGAGGCAATCAGTAAAGAAAAGGACCATTTGAAACCTAAATGCATAAATAATAATCATAATGTTCCTCCTTTGGCTGCTCCGTTAGGGGTCATCGTGGCATATCATTGGTCCATGCATTTGATTTGGCATAGTTTTTACGCCCGATACCCTTCCTGATGCAACCCTCCCCAATTTTATCCAGGCTTGGGACCAGCACTGAGACCGCACTGTTGCACACTACCGCAGTGGCTGGGGGTTGGCTCTCTGGCTGGGAATCGAATGGGGAGGTGAGAGCACTGTGGCCTAACCACTAGTTCTCCAGGGACCAATAATAATAATAATACAGATAAATTAACCAATAAGTTGCAGGTAACACTTGACAATATGGTTCCTTAATTAATGCTTAACTACTTACTAATGTAGCAGTAAATAATCAAGTATTACCATAGTAGTTCTTCAATAATTAATAATCACTATAATATTAAATAATAAATAATAATAAAAATTTTAATGATTTAGCAATGAATATTAAATTACTACACTGACAAAACCATAATGACTTGTTATCCAATTCTGAACCCCTGTGTTATCTACATGTATCAGTTTCATACTGATATACACATAATTACTGATACATTACTCTGATAATCTGTTGTTTCAGGCTCTGTAACTGATGATCAAATACTTACTAAATTATAAAAAGAAAAAGGTTTTCTCAGTTATTTCCATACCAGTTCTCCATTAACTACTCCTGAATTTAATAAACAGCAATGCTAATGATATTATAATAATTTATTACCTAAATTACTAACTTACTCAGGCTACTCACCAGTACTATACTGACAAAACTGTAATGATCCAATTCTAGATACTAGATATTGGTGATTTAATAGTAAGGGTAAGAGCATTGATAATGTAATTTAACAAACTATCTCGTTACTTGTGGGAGCACAAAAAATAGGTAACAATATATCAGTGTATCAGTAATGAATGCTTCTGCAATGACAGAGTAAGAACGATGTACGACACTGTTGATAACACAATGGTTCAAAATTGGATTAAAAGTCAATGGTTTGTCTGCACATTATTAGTTACTAAATCACTACACTTTAGTCATCATAGTAGTTTATTTTAGTGATTAGCAATTATTGAAGAAGTATTATGGTAACACTAGATTACTTACTGTTGAGTTAGTAAGTACACTCCTGGGGAAAAAATTGGGCCAAGCCTAAAACGGCAAATAAGAAGCTTTTAATGGTCTTAACAACAAATCATTGGTGAGAAAATGAGCAGGAATGAAACAGATGCACTCCTGAGAGCTCCTGTGCCTCCATTTGCTGGTTTCCTTTCCTTTTGTTTGTTTGGGGAAAAGCTAGAAACAGGGAAATTCACTTCTATAGTCTTCTTGTACACAAAGGTAAAATCATGATAATGATTCAAATGTTTGATGTAAATTTTCCAAAAATATCTTCTGGGATGTTTTTTCTTAAAAGATTAGTGATTATTTGGTTCTCTGCCGCACCTGATGCAGCTCATCAAAGGACCACAAGGCTTAAACATTTAAAGAAATCAAAGGGGAAAAACTATTGCATACTAACTTCCTTTATCTATTTATTTAATTCTCTTGCTCATTTTCTGACCAATGATTTGTTCTTAAGACTGTTAAAAGCTTAATATTTTGCTATTTTGGGCTTGGCCCTTTTTTTTTTTTGCGCAGGAGTGTACTTAAATAAGGGACTGTATTGTAAAGTGTTACCATCATGCAAACAGCAATCAATTCGAGATAAATGCAGAGAAAATGAGGAGTTATCCTAGATAATGTCTAAAGAGGAAAGTCAGAAGGAATAAAGACATAAAGGTGTTCGGAGTGATGAGAGAAGCTCGTTCCACCACTGAGGAACGCAGACACAGAAGCAGTGGGAACTTGCAGTATGAGCATGTTTAGATCTTAGAGAAGGACAAGCCTGAGTTGGCATGCAGGTGCATAGTTTTGAACAATGCTGTTTAAATAATATGAGGCAGATCCATTTTTCACCTGGAAAGCAATCTGCAAGGATTTTGACTATGATTCTTGCTGCACCATGAAGCCAGTCGAGTGACTGCACAGTGAAGGTTGGGGGTTTGTCACTTGAGAGATCTTTAGGAGGTTATGAACCATGTGGACAGTAACATGTAGAGGTGATATGGCAAGTGAAGGGAGTCCAGCACAAAAAGAGTTGCAGTGGTCAATGTCTAGATATAAATAAGGTTTGTATAAGAAGATGAGCAGTTTCTATATGCAGAAATATACTCTGTACTTCTGATGTTATGAAGAAATCTATAGGATCTAGTGGTGGATGTGATCAGAGAAGTTGAGCCTGCCATCTAAAATCACCTCAAGATTCTTTGTAGGGTTTGGAGAATAGACTGTGCTGATGTCACTGGTGATTGACGGGTCCAGCAGAGGGGAGATCTTCACCTGGAGGTATTTCAGTTCTGATTCGTCAAGGTTGAGTTTCAGATAATGGATCTTCATCCTGAACGAGATACAAGAAAGGTGGTCTGAGAAATCTGACAAAGGCAGATGGAGGAAAAACATACATAAAGTTGAGCGTGTCATCAGCATAGCAGATAAGATCAAGAGTGGAGCAAGCACTGAGGCCAGATGGACTCCAGCAAGAGGGCTGTGAGGTGATTAAACGGAACTTCTCCATGCGATATTGTCAATACAGTAGGTAAAAGGTTAGCTTGATTGGCCACCAGCTGAGAGAGCTGATTAACTGAGCAGTTTCAGGTGCTAAAAACACAGAGGATTTGCTCTGATATGGAAGATTGCCAGAAGTTAGATTTTAACCTAGAGAAAACAGAAGCCTAAATTGCTCCCTCTGCTTAACAAGAATAGATCTAAATGAATATTAATAGAATAATAGTAACCACAAGAAAAACACTAAGCACAAAGCTTTCACTCAAAAAGTATGTGTATTGATGATATCACTCTGATATGTAATATTTCAAGCTAGGTCTAGGGCTGGGCACTGAAATAATTTTCACCTTCAAATTTGCACCTTAGCAATGCTAATGTCAATGTTTACGATGAGATTACAATTGGGATGTGTCCCTGTTCAGTCACATGAGCGTTAGTGAAGTCAGATATTGATGTTGGGTGAGGAGACCTGGGTTCTAGTCCATTCCAAAGGTGTGGGGTTGAGGTCAGGGCTCTGTGCAGGACACTCGAGTTCTTCCACTCCAACCTTCACACACCATGTCTTCATGGAGCTCGCTTTGTGCACAGGGGCATTGTCATGCTGGAACAGGTTTCAGCCTCATAGTTCCAGTGAAGGGAAATTGTAAAGTTACAGCATACAAAGACATTCTATACAATTGTGTGCTTCCAACTTTTTGGTAACAGTTTGGAGAAGAACCTCATATGGGTGTGATGGTCAGGTGTCTACACACTTTTGGCCATATTGTGTATTTTCTCCCAGCCATGTCCATAGATAATAAGCACTGTTGCTCACCCCTAGTGCATGGTATCTGTAATACCCTGAGGCTGTTTAATACTAACAATAAGCCCCAGTGCTTCCTTAGTTTTCAAAAGAAAATGAAGCCAACAATCATTTCTTCTAAAATTAATAGTTCATGCTACATCATCAAGCATCTTAATGAGCATGGCAGAATGCTAACTGCTTAGCTCTGAAGGATGTGACCCAGAGGACACATTATTTTCCTATTTCATTGCATAATATCAAAATAGAAGAATGGCATTGCTCAGTGCAAGCGGTAAAACCGAGTAAAACCATGCTCATGCTGAAATCGGTCCTCAGTGGACTAATTAAGCTTGATTTCCCAAGTGACAGAAAGGTGTGGATCAAAAGGCCCAAGATGAACTCATGAAAAGGCCATAAAAAGGTTAAAATTGTAGTTTCTAATACTTAAACCAACATAGTAAGTATGTAAAGAATTTGTGATACTGATTTTTATGATGTTTTGCTTGCTGACACTTTCCTAGAGTGGAGCTTATAGCACAATAAAGGCAGCATACAGTCATGGGAAAAAGAAAGTACACCCTCCTTTCTGGGTCATGCAACAGGACAGTGATCCCAAGCACACTGGAAAATTGACATCTGAATGGCTAAAGAAGAAAAAAAAATCAAGCTGTTGGAATGGCCAAGTCAAAGTCCTGACCTCAGCCCCATTGAGACTGAGCTGTGGCAGGATCTTATAAATGAATAGCCTCCAGCATCAATGAACTGACGCAATGTTGTGAAGACGAGTGGGCCAAAATCTGATGTGAGAGACTGATAAACTCCTACAGAAAACATTTACTTAAAGTTATTGTTGCTAAAGGTGGTTCTACATGTTAGTGAATTATAGGGTGTACTTATTTTTTCCCACCTGGTTTCTGAATGTTGGTTTACTTTTTCAGGAAAAAAAAAATCACTACATATTGAAATCTGTATCACAATTGTTATTGAGGTCCTGATCAATAAAAACATAGAATTTCAGGAGGGTGTACTTCGTTTTTCCCATGACTGTATCTTATCAGCTGGCTTATTTCCTCTGTTCATTCATTTATTCATCTTCAGGAACTGCTTTATCCTGGTCAAGGTTGCGGTGAATCCAGAGCCAATCCTGGCAATGCTGAGCACAAGGCAGGAGAAGTCACCCCAGATGACACACACACACACACACACACACACAGTTACACAATCATTCACACTTCAGGGCAATTAAACATAGCCAGTCCACCTACCTGCATTTGGATAGTGGGAGGAAACTGGAGAACCTGGAGGAAACCCACACGAACACGGGGAGAAGATGCAAAACTCCACACAGACAGTAACTCGAGCTCAGGATCGAATCATGGAGCTGTGAGGCAGCAGCACTACCCCTATTTCCCTATTTCCTCTGTTCCGTATCCAAACCGAGGAAAAAAACAAGCAATGTTTTAATGTCTTCTCTTGTTTTAGTTATTTATATTCAAGCATTATTTCCATATGTTGGAGAGCTCTTTGGGTGATTTTTGACATATTTTGCTAGAGGTCACATTGATTTTTTTTCTTACATAATTAAATATTTGTCAAGAGATTTCTCAAGAATCAGAAAACCCACTCATACCAGGTAACCTGTTCTCTGTTTTTCAACTTATGGTGAAACCCGATAGGACAGCATGCATATAATCTCGTGTAGTTTATAGCCTTGTATTTATTTAATGTTGATGGCTTGACATTTCAGACCAGGTCACCAACCAAACAACTGCAACTGCATTATAATGCACAGGGTTTGTTTCTATGTTGCTATGTATATTGTTAATAAGGCCCTAAAATAAGACACACTGTAGTTGTGTTGTAGTGGGAAAGTGTAATGGGGAATTCCAGAGCTGATCACTGCCACAACTTGGGCTGGATTTTTCCTGCTACATCCCACAATTTAGATTGTAAACACATGGCAGAAGATCGTTCGGCTCTTTGTCTGTCCAAACATTCAATGCTGTGCGGGCAAAAATCACTGCTTATTGGAATGATAGAGTTACTCAGCCTCTCCCTTGATGAGTAATTCCCCAGTCATTTCAAGATCAAAATAAACATCTTTATACATTATCGTGATTTGTACCCTTTTTTATATATATTTTTCATGCCATTATGATTACAAACCATTTTATAAAATATGTTAAATATGGTGAAGCTAAGCTGTGTGTCTGTATGTGTGTGTGTGTGTGTGTGTGTGTGTGTGTGTGTCATGCATTCTGTCTGCAAACGCTCTATTAATGATGTCTGATTTTTTGGCATGAGCGCACGTTATCTCACACAGAGAGATGCTCAATTGTAAACACATTTACCATGCTACAGTGTTTACATGATGAATCTCAACTCATGGCTCGCGGTTGACAGTTTGGGTACATTTTCTCTTTCCTTGCTGGAACAGCGAGGGTAATCTTTGAAATAATCTTCTAACAGAGACTTTTAAAACTGCCAGTGAAGCTGTTTTTTTTTCTTCTTTTCTTCACTGTTGAGTCAAATGAAGCTCAAGGGCAACAAAAGTGATATCTTTACAAGTAAAACTATCTTGAATATAGGCAAATTCAACAAACATTTCTCTTTATTAGATTATTTTTAAACAAGATTATTAAGCCTATTTTAAGACATTTTTTTTTCAAGCTTGGAATGGTCTTATTCTATTGGCAGAAAAAGTCATTTTGCTTGTCAAGGATTTATTTCTAAAAAGAAGCAAAATGATCTGCCAATAGAATTTAAAGATGATTTTAAGCTTGAAATTAATAGCTATGTCTAGAAATAGGCTTAATGGTCTTTTTTTCAATTTGATATTTAATAATCTTATAGTGAGAATTATTTATTAGATAACTTCCTTTATTCAAGACATCTTCACTTGCTAAGAAATTTTTTTTGCATTGAAAGAGACCCTTGTATTTTCACAATAAAAGTAACATTCCAGATTGTCTGCAATTCATGATAAATCACAACTACAAGATGGATCCTGGGTCCTCATTTGCATCCACAGACGTGTGTGTAAATGTAGAGTAAGGACTTCATTCATTCATTCATTCATTCATTCATCCTCAATAAGCACTTTATCCAGTCAGAGTCACTATGGATGAAGAGGGAACACTGGGTGCAAGGCAGAAATACACCTTAGATTGATGCCAGTTAAATAAATTTAGTTAAATGAATGTGACTTATTTCATCTCCTTGTAAGAGTTCATTGGAAGCCATTTAGAGACAGTGCATTTTTCGGGAATGATTTCTTAGCTATAAACTCTGTAAATACACTCCCAAAACCCTGACTAACCAAGTTGGAGAGGGAAACGAGACACATAAATGCAACACCTGTGCAAGTCCAAATGCATTCAGCATGAAGTTTTTGGCTACAGGCACATTTTAGAGAGAAACTGGATCTAGAGGGGGTCTTTCCCAACCATCAGTGTGTGCGATTGTGCACTTGTTGGATGTCATAATTTCTCTTGACCCAAACAATCCAATCTAATTCCCCCATATTGATACACAATAGACACCTGATACAGGATTTCCATGCAATCGCTGCTTTTCCAGATGTCAGTAGCTTGACTGCATCCTTATCTTGCGTTTTACTTTAATTATTTTCTATCATATTTAACCCACAGCTTACACACAGCTGACATTCGTTGTTTGACATTAAATTCATAAAATTACATGTAAATACAAAAACAACAAACAAACAAACAAACAAAAAGCGCTTTCCTAATCAAAAATCTCTGGTTCATTTCTTTCAAGTTTCTTTTTGTTTTTCACAATGACATTAACAAAAAGTTGGTGTCCTTGGTTTCTTTTTTTATAGACCCTTCAAGACTATGTTTATATATCATTTATGATTATTTAGGGGTGTGCATGTATGGTTATTAACAGTTGGTATTTATTACGCTTTAATACTTACAATCATGACCGGCGTAGGACCTGCGCACAAACATCACGAGTCCCAGTTTTACTGTGCATACGATAATTCAAACTTTTATGCGTAAGAAAAATATTTAGAACCCTTTCTGCACAGTGATGATAGATGAGGTCCCTGGACTGCTGTGAAAGTCCACATTTTTGGGCTCATAAATTCTTTGATGTATGATACCATCTGCCTCTGCCAATAGTTATGCTTCTTGTGACATTGGACTTACATTTTCTAGTTCTAGTTTGGAACTGTAAATGTTATTACCTTTCATTTATTACTTACAGAGCTGGCACAAAGACTGGAATATGATATTTTCAGGTTATATTTGGCACGTAAGTGCTCTGGATATCTTCTTATGGTTCACGGTTAATCGTGTGTCACAATTCATTTAATTTAATTATATTATTTTGTTGTAACAGAGAAATTACATTGAAAATTCCAGACTATGGATTCCATGGATTCAGATGATAATTAAAATGGATTTTACATTTATGGAACAGGGAAGCTAATGATCAGGATGTCGTCTTTCGTGCTTTGTGAAGTAGTCATAAGTGAATGAGACAGTCATGTGATGTCCTGAATGACGGTTATGAATTGCACAGTATATCATATGCTAATTATTGCTGAAATATTAACATGTCCATTATCAACCTTGTGAAAGTATAGAGAATTACAATCCATTTAATAATAAGACAGCTGGGATCTTAACCTCATGTAGACGTTAGTTTAATACCATTGCTCTATAAACCACTCCAAAGCTGAGGTTCTTATTATGGTCACTGAGGGTACTTAAATGTGTTGGGAACTGGATTCTGACTCCTAACAAACCAGAAATTTCCTCAGAGTGTGAAGTCTGAGCTTGCCAACCAAACCATAGTGACGAGTGCTTTGGGACTGACATAGCCATGTACAACATATCTAATGTATTTATGTGTGTATACATGTGATATTTGGCCTGACTGTGTCAATAACACCTGCATGAAAATGGGTTAAAAATGAGTGATGTTTAAGTGGATTGCTTAATAAATGTAAAAGTGAGCTACATTTCAGCAACAGGAAGACAATATTATGGGTAAATAAGTAACTGAACGTGATTGGTTAGAAGGTGTGCATTATTTGTGTATAACAGCACGGCTCAGACAGTAGCTCCAACTGTAGCATGAACGATAGGTTTATATTAATGCGCTTGTTCTAATATGTTATTGTTTCTATAGTAACACTCGTACACAAGGTCTTATATGGCAGATGCTCTACATAATCTAAAACTAATAATAAACCTATTTTTTAAATGTGATTTTTAACTAAGAAAAACACATCATCATTGATGTGGTGAAGGTTTTGGTTCAACGATATTTCTGTAACATTTACAGAAGGAGTCTCAAGTGTCAGTGCTTTGTTACTGTTATAGTTCTTTGCAAAGTTTCCCAGGAAGGGAAAGTCTTCTAGACAGAGGAGTTTATACTTTCTGGCTTCTTGGTAAAATGACAAGCTGCATTTTTTGAGAAAGAGAGAGAGAGAGAGAGAGAGAGAGAGAGAGAGAGAGAATGACTTTATCGCAGCTATAATGTAAATGATAACAGCAACTAACTTGTCTCTCGGACGTTCTTCAACATTACATCTAAGCTATAATCCATTAAAATGTGTGACATGTTGTTCATTAATAAATTAAACATTGTAATTATTGTCAAATCTCTGTAGAATAACACACTCTAGACCACACCGTTATACGAAAATAATCCACTCCGGCACTCCGATTCGCGTTGTGCTGCATCACACCACCCCAAAGTGGATTATTTTCATATAACTGCCAAATCTGTTGTGTATTATACCTTACATACAGTGGGGTCCAAAGGTTTGAGACTACTAGTGAAAATGCTTCTATTTTGTATTCTTTTCTAATTTAATACAACAATTTTCATTAATATATTAATGTGTGTTACTTAAAACAAAGTGTACCGTGTTGGTATTTTTTTTTTGTAAGTGATAATATGTCTATTGGATGGTCCACTTTAAACAAACAGTGCACAAAAGAAAAGTGAACAACAGACTGTCATACAAGAACATCAACAATATCACAGTAGCTTAAGGTTGTTGTTTAGTAGACAATCTGTAGATTCCCACATGCTATTAAAATTGTATATCTAGTCTATGTGTACTCTACTGATAAAATGTATGTTTCTTGAAAGAAAAACATCTCTAGACATCTCATTCAGAACCAGTTGACAGGATGATTCATAACAAGTGTTACCAAAAAAGTCTAAATATGAAACTCTGTCTCTAAGAATATAAGAACAAAATGTGGGAAATGTTAATAAAGTCACTATTTTTTAGCAGTAATACACATAAGTGTAATTGCTCATGCCTTCAGCTCTCTCTGACCACTCCAAAAAGGTGCTAATGCTTCCAACATATGAACACACAGCTGGGCAATTCATAATCCATTTGGTCAAGTCCTAGAGCTCCGTGGTGCTGACATTCAAATTATTAATGCGTTAGAACTCTTCTATTAAAATGATTTGAAGGGGAAAAAGGAACCAAGTGGGAAATTAACCGAATAACAATATATTTAGTTGCATTTGTATTATTACATTTCCACTGTTCATAAAACAGACCACTGAGAGTTGGTTTTGTTCTCAGTGTCAAGGAATGAAAGTGACGAGGAAAATGTTTAAGAGATATAATTAATCTTCAGTATGGAAAGTTGTGGCAGACGAGTAGAAATGGACAGAAGAATAATGGAGTGAGCTTAAAAATAACCTAGGCCCAGTACCAGATCTATAGGGACGTCGTTTGCGCTTGTGTCTCAAAACTCAGTATTTGTTTGGATTTAAATTATACAACATTAATATATTAGAAAAGATTCAGAAGCAATTTGAAAAAAAAAAAAAAGTAAACTATTTATTAATTGCTCATTTTTACTGTATATTCACAGCAAGGGTGCAGCTCTGATGCTTTTAATAGAGCCTGTGAAAAAGTTTGTATTCACATGTTCCTTAAGAACTGTATAATACTGTCTACTTTTTCTAGTTTTTCTTATATGAAAATAATCCACTTCGGGGTGGTAATGGCACTCTGATACGCGTTGTGCTGCATCACACCACCCTGAAGTGGATTACTTTTATATAACTGTTAATTTATATATATAAATTAAATTATATTTATATATATTATTTTCATATAACTGTTAATTGTTGTTTGTAAAACAAACAGTTATATGAGTTACTTAAAATAAAGTATTAAGTTGGTTTTAAAAAAAAGTTGACAACACGTCTTTTGGATGGTCGACTTTAAACAAACAGGGACCTCACAGCAAGTTCGCACCTCTGATGCCACGTTCCTTTAAAACAGCAATTAATACTGTCTAGTTTTTCAATTGTGGAACTGAATATGCTTATGGATCATTGCATATGTCTAGCAAAACCCACTGGATGTTGCGGTGATTGAATTCTAGCCAAAAAGATAGCGACAGTGCACTTGCGCAGGTGTCTGTTATACAATCTGTGCCGTCATGATGTTACCGATATGGCGTCCAAAATAGAAAACTAGCATAGAATAGACAGTTGACAGTGTACACACTACGTAAAAATTTGTATACGCATATTTTTTGGCGCTATGTTACTATATATATATATATATATATATATATATATATATATATATATATATGTATATATGTTATAACAGCTTCAAACTAGCACTAGAAGTGGGAGCTACTGCTGAGTGCTGGTTGATGAGCATTTGTTTATAATGAGGGTGAGGTGAGAGAGCAGGCCCAGGAGATCGATCAAACAAACAAAAGTCTATGAACTGGGGACTTGAAAATGGAAAATGATCGATTGAAACATAATGAGCTCTATGGCAGCTACTTTCCACAACAAAACAGACGCTTTAGTGAATCAATTCAGTTAGTAATTAGATACCGACTGTTGAAATGCCCATGATGCTCCTGCTCCTAAATTCACAATACAATCTTTAAATGCAATTTTTCACTTTTCCAGTAACCAGACTTTAAAATGACTATGCTTCAAACTGTGGATGAGATAGATCTCAAAAACTATACAGTGGGGTCCAAAAGTCTCAGAGCACTATGAAAATGCTTCTGCTTGGCATTCTTTTTCAATTAAAAAAAATTTCATTACAAATGATATTATCAGCAATAATTTAAGTGCAAAGAAGAATCTTAAAAAATATTTACAAGAATTTCAGAGTTTCTTAGTATTTGGTTCATCCCATTTTTTTGCTTTAATGACAGTGTGCACTCACTGGTTTATATAAAACTTTATGATCCATTTTAGATCAAATCCATCGGCGTGTCGTCTGATCACACGCTTCAATAGAAGAGATTAGACATGAGGAAAATCTGAGCTTTTGTACAAAGCAGTTAACATGCTCAATATCACACATCTGCTTACATTTAAATAGGGAGTGAGAAATAGTGCAGAATCTTGAATATTAAACAGTCACGTTGTACATGTTCTAAAGCTTTTTGGTCATTTCCAGTTTAAAAAAAACAGATCATTAATATGGTCTTTTATATATATTGTATGTAATAGAAAATTTCACCATGTGAAGGGTTTTCTCAGGCCATCACATGTGTATGTACATTACACACTGAAAGCTTGAAAGAAGAGTTTTTAGAGATGAGCACATCTGGTTTATTCTGGTTAAAACAAAAACACTATGTATCACTGGAGAATTTTACAAATTGTGAGCGAGAACAGCGGTGATATTGCTGTGACTATTATATAAATTGATTTGTTTATTGTAAGGTTTATTTTAAAGTTGATTTGGATCTGTTTATAGATTTGTCGAAATATTAGGCAAACACACATACTTTTTTTTTTTTTTTTTTTTTAGAAATCTAGCCAGAAAGGTTCACAGGGCATGTAAGGTGTGTATCGGGAGTGGGATCCCATGCAATGCAACAAAAAAGTCACACAAGTGGGAAGTTTTTACTTTCAAAGCTTGCACAAGCTCAGATATAAAGCTCGCAGGACCACGATGCGTGATGCATCCACTTTAAACCACGCCCACTTTGGTTTAAATCTAAACAGATATGGATAATTGTCACACTAAACAGTACTATTTGTATAGTATCTGTTTTCATAGACGGCATTGAATTACGTGTGTATACACACACTACCACAGATACGCTTTCTCTTACATTGAGACACTGTGAAAGGACACAGCATACCTGATACATAGTTCAAAGTGTCACCTGACCCGATATTGAAGATATTTACATGTGCTTACCAAGGTGATTTAAAAAAAGGTGTCATCTCTAAGCTCTATAAAGGTCTTAGGATAAATAAAACTCACACCACAGGGTATATTAAAGAAAAATGGGAAAAAGAAGGTAATCTTTTAATAACAAATGAGGAATGGCTTGATATTTGTAAATTCCCATGGAAATGTACGAATTCTCACATATGGCGGGAGTTTGGGCGGAAATGCCTTATCAGATTTTTTATTACACCGAAACAGAAAGCACATATTGGGGGAGGAGACACCAAATGTTGGAGACAGTGTGGGTTTCGGGAAGCTAATCACTGGCACATATTTTGGGATTGCCCAGTGATAAAACCCTTTTGGGAGGAGCTTCATAAAACAATCGAAGACGTTCTTAACACTACACTACCTTTGCACTTTTCCACATTATATTTGGGAAATACTGATCTCCAAACAAGATGGCCCGAAAGATATCTATTTGGTATTTTAACAATTGCTGGTAAAAAGGCACTTACAAGGCGCTGGTTGCTTCCTGAACCCCCCACAATACAAGAATGGATGGATATTGTAAATGATATTTATGTTATGGAAAAGATCACTTTTTCCCTTCGTCTTCAGAAGAATGTATTCAAAAAAGTTTGGTCCAAGTGGATTGAATATATAAGGCCAATATGGCCAGATTTTGTGGAGGTATAAAACAAAAGACACTTCCTTTCTGAATGTAAGCTGTTATTGTGATCAAAGTGTCACCATTCGATGAGCACATGCTACTAGGACACATCCAAGAGATTTGTGGAAAAGTGTAATGTGACACGCCCTTATCACTGTGACACAGAGTAAAGATGACTGGTTGTTTTTCAGTAGTCTAGAGAGCAAAAAAGTGACGTTAAACTTCTTTCACAACCTCAAGCATCTGACGTCTGAAAAGCTTCCTGTCTCTTTTTAGGAGGCTCGTGGCCAGTTTTGAGTAGCTGTGATGTTATTTAAGTTGTTGTGTTGCTATTTTCGAGGCCCTGCATACAAGCCTGGGTTGACTCACAATGCCAGTGGTTGTGGTGGAGTTCCTCTGCACTAGCTAAGGCGACAGATAGCCTTTATCTTCGGATTCGTCATCCACCATGACCGCCGAAACCAGCCTGGAGACGTACGTCAGTGCTAAAGGTTGGTTCTGTCAACTCTATTCTCGTGTCAACATTCCACAGTTTAGTTTCTATTCAGAGACATGTGCTCTAAAAAGAGCATCGAGCAAACGAAACCTTTCCAAATTTACTTCTGATTTTATGAGGAGCGTAACCATGAGTGAGTCCCTGCACACTGTGTTTATAAAGCAATACTGGCAGACCAAACCATAAGTCTTATTTCCTGACATGGAGGCATGTTATGACCTCTGTCATTTTGGTCTGCGGTGGAGAACCTTGTGGCCAGTCCCAGTCCTCTCCCTCTCACTCTCTGTAATTCATCATTTACAGCGGGTGGCAGATCGGAAGCTTCAGCTTCAGCTTCAGCTTTCTGTTCAGGGCTTGCTCTGGATTCAGAAAAACCCATCCTGCTAGAGAGACTGTGTTTAGGACATTGCAAATGCTCTACCAAAGTGCTGCGATGTTTTTTTTTTTTTCAGCTTAAGCTTAAGTTCAGCTTGCAGTCACTGATTGTGCATAGGATGCAGAGCCTATGAAAGAGCCTATGTGCCTATGAAAACATGAACACTGAGTTTGCATTTGAGATTGCATAATGATTAGTACTGTGTGAGAAATTAATACTGAGGCTAAAAAAAACAAAATTAAACTATATCCAACATTTGTTTTAGCACTTGATTATTAATAGCAACTATGTTTTGCAATCATTAATTGACTCAGTAGATACATTTTTGGCTTGGCTTAGGTCAAAAGATAAACACAGTCTGGGAACATTTTAGAAAAATCAATAAGCAAAGCCACGTTTGAAAAATTGCATATGAGAGTATCCGTAACAGGTCAGAGTGGTGATTATCTCATTAGCAAATCATTAGGGCATCCCGAGGCCAGCTACTCTTTCAGCCATGAAGTTACTCTAGCCAATAAAACAATTCCTACAATTTTCACAATTAGCTGAATATACTTTATGTTTTGTAATTGAAACAAGGCATTCCCTAGGATATTTAACATTTGGCAGACACCGCTTTTTCTTTCTGTGCAACAGTGGCCTAGGTCAGTGAGATTTGGCAGCTGCTGAGTTCTTTATTGCATGCATATGAGATTATTCTATCACTGTAGAAGACTGATTTGTGTTTCATGGGTTCATCATTCCTGTCAGGAGAGGGCAAACAGCTTTCTGACCACTCATCACTTCAGGCCAGAGTTGCTGACTTAAGTTCGGAAGATATGTGACGCTGACACAGGTTTGAGAGATAGATCTGGTGAAACTGGTGAGGATACTGGGTCTAGGTGCGAGCCAGGTTTATTTAATTTAAGCAAGACTGGGTACATCAGACAGGTGGAACAGGTGAGCCTAGGACCATCCATGAATCAAGTGTTTTAGAACATGTACAGCATGACCATACAAAAGCGAAACCAAAATTAAATTTCCAACAAAACAAGAAACACCCAAACTACAGGGAAAACAAGCATGGTTGACATTCCAACAAGCAGATAAACATCAACTGACACCCAAGAACTTACAAGAAAAGTCAAAGTTATTTCACTCAAAGGTCTACACTATCTGCACTGGAGAAGGATCTGCGTTGTAAGGTAGGGAGATCGTAGGCATTAACAGTTTTCCCTCATACATTTATCTTAATACATTTGTTTTTTCTGATAAATTTCAATCAACCATAATAATTTCTTTTGCATTTCAGACTCTGCTCTGCATTTCAGACATTGCTCTGTGTGTGTGCACGTGCACTGGAGCTTCCAGCTTATGTAGTGTACAGGCTGTGAGAACAGCTTAAACACTGACAATGCATTGAGCTTTGAGAATTCGGAGCAAAACCTCAGGCTCTTGCCCTCCTTTTTAGGAACCAGGACAACTGAGCTGCACCACTCGCTCTATATGTATATACATCACCACCATGCATAGAGTAGATATCAATATCAGTATATCAATTATCCAACTTATGATTATAACCAGCTACGATGTTTATAAAAAGGGATCTGTAATTCATAAATCCAAAAATCCGTCTCCAGTGGAGTTTATGGGAGATTTAACAAGAGATATTTGTCTATATAACACAACTGAATTTTAAGGCCCCTTGAAAGCAATGCTCACATTAATGGAGCTGCGTTTTGGCTTAAAACAAATCCAGTGTTGTGAGATTGTTTTGACTATAATTACAGTCTCACCGCAGACTATAATATTGTAATTTGTATATCGGCTCAAAGAACCAAAATTGTATTCAGTCTAACCAAAGTTAGGCGTCATATTCCCTAATTACAACAGGAAATGTTTCTCATAAAGTCAAACAAGTCTGCTAGGGTACACACTTTATTCAGACTTGTGAACATGTTCCAAGACATATCTGGATTAAGGCATGTACCACATGAAAGCTAGCTTCTTATTCAAACCATTTTAATTAAAGCAGAGCCTTAGGTTCTGTTGCGCACACACACACACACACACACACACACACACACACATGCACAAAATATTTACAAGAGGAAATTGCTGCGACTGTGCAGTGTATAAAACCTGAAGCCATGTATGGTCTGCAGCCAAGACAACTGATCAGAGGCAGCTAGTTCCCCAGAGAACCATGTAGCCAATTAGATGCCAGAGAACGGAGATGCTCAGAGATATTCCTGGACCGAAAAGTGATTTGTATTTAGCTTGATTTACATCCGCCATGTGTGTGTGCAGGGAAGGAGGGAACAGAAAGACAACATAATGGAGCCAGAAGTGTGAAGTCATGGATCCACACTGGCATGGTAGAAACGCTGAGAGACCCCAGAATGACAAAGAACTGTCTGTGTTCGCAAAGGAAAAAAAAAAAACCCACAACAGCAGCCAAAGGATGTAAGAGTGCCACTGAGTTTTTACACGGTTTACATCTGAGACAACAAACATGCCTGAATAAATAATGATAAATTAATTGTGTAATAAAAATGGAGTCTAATTTCAAGTATACACTGCAAAAAACAAGATATCTTAGGAAGTAAAATGTCTTGAATATAGACAAATTCACCTAGCATTTCTCTTATTTAGATTTTTCAAACAAATATAAGATCATTAAGCCTATTTCTGTATTTTTATTTACTCATTTCAAGATTTTATTCTGTTGGCAGATAATTTAGCTTATTTCAACTTATTTCAAGTGTTTTTTCTTTCTTTTTTAGCTTGAAATTATTAAATATGTCTAGAAACAGGCTTAGGGGTAAACATTTCCTTTATTCAAAATGTCTTCACTTGGTAAGATGTTTTTTTTTTTTTTTTTTTTTTTAGTGAAGAAGTTCATAAATTATTCTGCATAATAATGTGCTACTTCAGATCAGACTCTCGAAATCATATCTCAGATTAGATATTGTTCTTACATCATATCATCATATCATCATATCATCATCCTCTTAATTAACGACCTATATTTCAACCCATCCCGTGCGGTCCCAAAATGTACAGCCCAAAAGATTTACCTCGGATTTACAACACATTAGAAATGAAGCCTATTTAAACCCAGAAGCCTGAAACATCTTTCTTCCCAACTTCACTATTAAACACTCACCCAAAGGAGCTTAGCACATTTATTACTGAGCTCTAGCACTCTGAATGATACGTGGGGAATGGCTGGTAAAGCTTTAGAGCCTGCTGAAGTCTGCCAGTTTTCCTCCTGCTCTGTAAGGGGTCTCCCCCCAGACGAGCCGAGCCTTTACTGTGATTGGGAAGGTCGGGGAAGGAGGGATGTGGGTACATAGAGTTTTTCACTCCACACACTCCACACCCCACACATCATGTCCTGCTGTGCTAGGTTTGAAAATATGGAACATATTAAAGCCATGCAATCTCATGGCTGCCCACCTTGCATACAATTTGTCTCTGTTCCAAGGCATATGAAGCGAGTTGGAAAAGGTTTCTCACTGGAAGTAACCTTGCTGTCTAGAGATTACTGTGCTAGAAAAGAGTAACAATGATTCCTTACATAATCTATTAAAGAAGAAAATATCACACCGATATTTTATATATTCAATGCTGCTGTGTCTTAGGTTTTAGAAATTGGATAGTACCTCTGCGTAAAATTATTACATCTAAACTGTGATTTTTGTTGTTGGCTTTCATCTCAATGGTCCGCAGGAATTATTTAGACTGTCGTTTGAAGAGAGCGCTGCCTCCAAGTTCTGTCAAAACATCTAACTGTGAAAATAAAAATAATTACTTAAAACATGACCTAAAAAACCATGTTCAGGGGAAAAAATAGAGAAAAGACCTATAGATCATCATAGTCTTTCACTTCTGCCAAAGTCCAACACAGATCTCATTCCCAGAAGCTGGATTCCTCGTTGTTGTGTGAGTCTTGACTGAACAAACCCCAGAGAGAAAGCTGGAAGGACATCTCCAAGCTGGCCCTAGCACTCTGCCCTCCCATGGACAAAGTCTGCAATTACACTTGGCCCATTTTACATACACTTATACACAAATGCTTACCCTGGCATTTCACACATTCAGGTTTTGTTTTTTTTTTTTAAACCAATGTCACTGTTAATATTACCAGATACACTCACCGTCCACTTTATTAGGAACACCTGTACACCTGTACATTCACGCAATGATCGATCAGCCAACCATGCGGCAGTAGAGCAATGCATAAAATCATGCAGATACAGGTCAAGAGCTTGTTAGAGCAAGAGCTAAATAATGTTTAAATATTAAATATTAGAAAAAATCTTATCTCAGTGAATATGGAATAGTTGTTGGTGCACAACAGTCTCTAGAGTTACATAGAATGGTGCAAAAAAAAAAACCCTTCCAGGAAGTAGCATATTGAAAAAACATCGCCTGGTCTTTTTCCAGTCTTCAGCTGTCCAGTTTTGTTGCTCTGTTCTGTTCTTGATTGACAGGAGTAAAACCTGTTGTTGTCTTCTGCTCTTGTAGGCAATCCACCTCAAGTGTTGACATCTTGTGCATTCTGAGATGCTCTTCTGCTCACCACAGTTTTAAAGAGTGGTTATTTATCATAGTCTTCCTGTCAGCTTAAACCAGCTGTCTGGCAATTCTCCTCTGACCACTCTCATCAACAAGGTGTTTCTGTCTGCGTAGATGTGTTTTTTCCACCATTCTGTGTAAACTCTACAGACTGTTGTGTATTAAAATCCCAGGAGATCAGCAGTTTCTGAAAAAAAGCTCATCTGGCACCAACATGTCAACATGACCATGTCATGGTCAAAGTCCCTGAGATCACATTTTCCCCATTATGAAGTTCAATGTGAACAGAAGCTCTTGACCTGTACCTGTGCTGCTGTCACATGATTTACTGACTGGATAGTTGCATGAATGTGCAGGTGTGCAGGTGTTCCTAATAAAGTGGATAATGAGTTTATATTTGATTCTCATTTAAAATGGAATTTGGTTGCAAACATTTCATGTGAGTCACTTACGAACATTTGTTACCAGAGTTCTTGTTGTTCCCAAACTGCTTTTTGTGAAGCCGAGCACGTGTTGGAAAGTGCTGGGATCCTGTTTGTGTACATAGATACAAACACTGTGGGTTCATTGACCAGCTGGATAACTCATCATGAAAAACAAGTTGCACTGCTCATTACTGTTTTTTACTGTGATAATTATGCTAAGAGCCATCATTTCTAGCATGTGCAATTAACCTGGTAGGTCTCATTGCTGGTGAACATTAGAATAGATGTAGGAGCAAGTGAATCCCATAACTTAGTGTGGTTACTATGTGGAGATTAATTTTTCTAGTGAAATTTCTAGTGTCTCTCAACTCATTTAGTTTTACTACAATTTCATAACCTTAACAGCAGTCTGCTTGACAGTCTTGACCAATCCTCCTTTAAAGTTTTAGGTTTATGTACATGGAACACGGAAGGTGATGTGGATCTGTGACTAAGTTGAGGAAAGCAAGAATAGTTTCCTTCAGAACTAGTGGAGTGTTCTTGTGTGCTTGAGCCCTCTAAAAAGAAACAGGGTAAGCTCCTTCACTGTGTTGTTGCAGCAGAAACAGAAGCATGCAAAAGGTCAGGCTGCTCAGGAGCTACAGTATGTAAGTGGAAGTATGTAAGTGCACCTCTACTGTGTCAGAATGCAGATGAGTTGGCAGTAAGCATGAGCCAAATTCTAGCACTATTAGCAACATTGCAACAGCATAATGAAGAAAATGGCTCGGAAGACCGCCACCTTGCATATAGAGACAGATCCTGATGTACTTTCAATGGACACTTCTGATTTCCTAAATTTGAGTAATAATCCCACTCTCAGAAATACCTCAAGGCAACCTTGTCTGCTGTCACCAATAAGGATATGTTTGTGCTGTTGTATCAACCCAGAATGCTAAAATGCTTTTGTGCCATATCAGGCCATGACCATGCTTCCAGGGTGTGATAAATTGAAAATTACATTTTCACTGTTGACAACCACCAAACACAGGGATCCGCCCCACAATGGTATGAGACCCAAGTTGCTTCTAAAAAGTATTGGCTGGGGATTTTTTCCCCAAGATATTTCCTGATTCCAAAAATCTGTTGTATCTAAGCAACCTAAATGTTGCCTTAAAGTACCACCAACATGACAGTTTGTGTGTACTTAAATTTGTGAAAAAATAAGATTTTACATGCTTAATGTTGGTGTAGAAGATGTATTCCATTGCAAAAATTCACACACCACAGAAAAACATTATGCTGACAGCAACAGGGAATTGCTAGCTTTGAAACTAGCACTGGAGGAGTGTCAAAATTAGCTTGAGGGATCTGAATGCTGACTTGTCTACACTGACCACAAGAAACTTGAATACCTCAAAACAGCTTAATGAGTCACCCCAAGGCCAGCATAATGGGCTCTCTTCTTAACCAGACAGATGCGTACCCAGCAGATCCAAAACCCACCACGAATGACACCATATTACCAGAGTTTTCCTGCTGGCAAACTCCTGTTCTTACCAGTCCTGTAATGCCCATCCAGCTGTAGACTTTATCGCAGATCTGCCCTCCTCTAAAGGCTAAACAACCATCTTAGTGGTGATGGACTGATTTCAATGTCTCTCTGACTCATTCCCCTTCCTCCTACCTACAGCAGAACATCTGTTTCAGCACATTTCTAGATACTTTGGTGGATACCAGAGGGGCCATATCAGAGTATATCCCAGAGAATATGTCAGACCTTAATTCACATCTCAAGCAAGGAGGACATTTATGGATAAACTAGGAGTATCTGTTAGTTTGACCTCTTGCTCTCATCCCCAAGCTAATGAAAGCACCAACCAAGAAATTGTTCAATTCCTGCTGGTCTAATCCAAAACCATCCAAAACCATCCAAAACCATTTCCCCCCAGTCACTGAGACATCAATCCCATCAGCCAGTCATCCTCACCTGCACTGGTCACACCTCCACAGTCCCTGATGATTGCAGTGCCAGAAAACAGAAGACAGTGAAGACATCTGGACCAGGCTCTATCACTCCTGCCTATCGACTAACTGTAATTTATATATATATATAAACACTCACACACTCACTGTCCACTTTAATAGGAACACCTGTACACATGCTCATTTATGCAGTTATCCAACTATTCAATCCTGAGGCAGCAGCACATTGCATAAAATCATGCAAATACCATTCAAGAGCTTCATTTAATGTTCACATCAAACATCGGAATGTGGAAGAAGTGTGATCTCTGTGACTTTAACCATGGCATGGCTGTTGGTGCCAGATGGGCTGGTTTGAGTATTTCAGAAACTGCTGACTTCCTGGGATCTTCACACACAACAGTCTGTAGAGTTTACACAGAATGGTGTGAAAATCTAAAAAACATTGAGTGAGCGACAGTTCTGTAGGCGGAAAGGCTTTGTTGATAAAAGAGGTCAGATGAAAATGGCCAGATTGGTTTGAGCTGCCAGGAAGGACATAGTAACTCAAATAATCACTCTTTTCAACCATGGTGAGCAGAAAAGCATCTCAGCATTCACAAAACATCTAACCCTTAGGTGGATGGGCTGCAACAGTAGAAGACCACATCAGGTTGGACAGTTGAAGATTAGAAAACAAATCATCTATATGTCATATGTACATATCTTATTTTCTATTTTACTGTTATTTTATTTTTTCCTATTTAAAAAAAAATTCCTCAGTACCTCTCTACCTGCTTTGTTTCAATTTCTGTGTTAATAAAACACTTGCCAAGTCAAATTCCTTATAAGTGAAATCTTACTTGGCCACTAAAATTCTTTCTGATTCTGATTTTGATTCTTTTAGGGAAAAAATTAGAATGATGAAACTCAGAAGGTTAAGGAGGGTTAACTCATAAAACACTAAATATAACCATGGATATGTTTTATAAATGAAGCCTAGATATTAAAATGACTCATATAAAGTATATTACTGTCTGAAGTATGTAATCTAAGCCTTCAGAGCTCACTGTGATTGTTGCATAGATACAGGAACACATGTAAATAAGGTGCATATACAGTAAGATGTAATAGACATGATGCAGTATAGATTTAAAAAAAATTCCTGCTCAAGATATCAATGTCGTAAGAATTCATGCAACTCAAATCATATGGAAAGGTATGAAGTTTAAGGTTAGGGTAAGGGCTGGTGTTAGCAGTTGTACCTTTTCATACAAAGTCCTTTGTATAAAATCAAATTAAAATCGCCCCCAATTACCCTCGCTCATTTGACTCCATATGCACCAGACTGACCTTTTCCTAATGTGTACCTAACATCATAGCTATGCTTTGATGTTACATTTAGTCAGTGCTGTTTGCAGATTTCTAAGATTTATAAGAATCCTGTCTATACAGAGGGATGAATCAGTGCAGTCAGCGCTTTTGATCTGGAAGAAGACCATGGGAATGTAGGAAAGTAATAATCTGTCTCCTCTGTAATCCAGCACTGAGTGGCCTCTTCCGCCCTGCCTGTTTCCCATGAAAAGCCGCCAGTGATACATATCCTGAGTGAGGTGTTGAGATTTATGTCTGTCCTACACCACACACATTCACAGCCTCTGAAGCAGTAAGACTAACGCTAATGGACAGCCGAGTGTGTAGGGGTTAGTGCAGGGTTATGTGATCTGTGTGTGTGTGTGTGCGTGTATGTGTGTGCGTGTGTGTGTGTTCCTGGAAGCCTGGTACAGGAAGCAAGGCTGTTTAAGCCAGCATTCCAAACTCTAAGGTTTGTGCTTTAAAAGCAAAAGCTCCCTTTCATTGTGACTCTAAGCAAAGGAAAAATATAGGCTGAATATAGGACAGTGTAGTGACAGTGATCACTGAAGAGTCCCATTGTGATGGGATGGTGAGACACACACTTCATCTCTCCAAGAAGCCACACATCCATCCTGTATCATAGCTGCACATTTTGGCTAGAGGCTGTGCTCAGTGTTTGGACCACACAGCTAAAGCACAATCAGCCCTCTGTTGGAAAGGGTAATTATTTGGAAACTGACTGGCAACACACCTTAGCTTCTCCTGACAGCTCCATTAAATCTGACGCGGCCGTGACGACCCCAGGAACAACAGTCACCCGGTGAAGGAGAGTGTGTGGCGTGACACGCAACACTAACAGCAGACATTTCCTGTTCTCCGTTTGTATAACATCACTGGCTGAGATTAGACTTTATATAAAAGGGAAGTGTGCACAAGGCACTGGATGGCATTAGTGGCTGACTTAATTGCTAATTCATTACATACAAAAAAGGCTGAAGGAAATTGAGATTTATTTCAGCATTGGGGCCGGCTGTGTGTTTTGGATGTTGCCGCTATTTTCTAAACATATTGGGCGCGTGCCACTTACAGGAGAGGCGAACAGCGGGCTTTTGTGGTGTGGCCTGAAGCTAAGTGTGTTTGGCCTTGTGGTTTTCAAGCAGCTTTGGGTTGAGGCTGGTTACTCTGACAAGCTTCTGTTTAACAATGCAGTCAGAAGCCACTCTCTATAATGAATAAATATCAGAAATATGACTATAATCTAAAATTATTTCAGAATCCGTCTCTCCAAGAATTACCTATCACTTCTAATATAAGTCACCAGACAGCTGATAGTGTGCACTAGGCTGGACGAGGTGAACAAAAAGTGACCATACTACAAGTTTTAAAGCTTAAATGTTGGTTTTAAACAAATAAATCTATAATGTGAATTATAGATTTATTAAGAATAGTAAGACCATCATAGTAGTGTACATGTAGAATGTATTTATTTATTTCTAGCAGTACAACATTTTGTCATTTGATGCTTATTATTCAGGACTGAGATCTTAATGCTTTAGATCTTACTGTATTAAAAAACAAAATGTGATGCCACATTGTTCGTTTGAAACACTGCATACATTTATAATGATAATAATATCTGATCCTTATCCAGTTAATAAAGTCCTTTATTCATCTTTTCATGATTGTCACTACTATGACAAAGTTTATAACCAATGAATATGTTGTTTGCACACAATTTTCCAGAAATATTTAGACAATATTCAAATAATTTAGAACATATATTTGGAGGAAGCATAGTCACAGTTTACTGTATATAGTATACAGCATATTATGAATGGAACTGAATACAGAAACGTTATTAAGAGGGAATAGGTGATGCATCCTAAACAAATACAAACCCACATACAAACAACAGACAGAGTATTCAGGGTTTTTTTTTTTCCTTTCAGGTTTCAGTAAAATGTTTGGGTGTAGGAAAAGATAAACACATTTTTCTTCTTCTTTTTTTTCTCACTTTTTTTAAGGGAAACAAGTTAACAGTGGCACATATTTCTGATTTGCAGTATATATCTGCAATATGCGGACTTTATATGTTTATACCTGGCAACCCTGCTCACTGAACAAATATCAAGTTCATTAACATGATACTAATGGAAGATGCACTATTTGGTTTTAGCCTGAACTAAACTCTGCCTTGTCTAAGCTCCAAAATATAACCACATTTCTGAACAAACAACAGAAATATGGTTTCATATATTGGGCCACTGCTCCATATTACCAACCGCTGCACATTACTGCTAAAAAAGTACTTAATTTTTAAAATATTGTATATTGTAAAATTTGTGTTCATTGCACCTTTGTTCATTGTTATTAAATGATTGTGCGCCATCGTTATTAAAAAAATAATCTTTCTGGAAAATCATACATCATTATAATGAAATGCTGCTTGAAGGACTCCATTTTGACGCACAGCAGCACTGTAAGCATGTTCCAGCATTATAATAGATTTTGACAGCATGTCCAGTGAACTTTTCTGATCTTTCTGGAACGTAACAAACCCCCAAAAACTAATGTAAATTCTACGGTTATTGTTGTCATCTGTAGCTGTAACTGATAACTTGTTGTTTTGAAACATAGTAAGCTCACTTACTCAGTCACATTAGATAGAGGAAAGTTACGCAGGGTGTCGGGTTGCGGAGGTGAATAAAATTATGTTCTGCAAGTTGCTATCTGTTATTATAATTTGGGAATGAAGAAGTATTTTTTTCCAGCAGCCCTGTTTTTTTTCAGCCCTGCAGCCCTGAATACAAAACCAGATATGAATATTTTGAACACTAAACAGATACAGATAATGGATTTATGTGTGTGTGTGTGTGTGTGTGTGTGTGTGTGTGTGTGTGTGTATAAAAAAAACAGACAGTGCACATGCAAATCTGGAGCCAGTGACATCTTTATACTTTATTAGTAATAAGTACCAAAATATTAATTTGGTTATTGGTTACAATTAGAAATCATTTTGACTAGGGAATATAAAAAAAGATTTCTCTCTCTCTCTCTCTCTCTCTCTCTCTCTCTGTGTGTGTGTGTGTGTGTGTGTTTAAAGACAGGTTACGGGAAGCAGCAGTTGAAGTGTTTACTTGTTGTCAACATTATTGCTTATTTTACTGAAATTCGTCCAAAGAGGAAGAGCTAAGAGCTCATGCGTATGCTGTGTATGATGCAAGGATGATGCAAGGATAAAAAAGAAGCTCCTTTTACACTTTTTAATAAATTTAAACGTAATAAATCATTACTTATTCAGAATTTAACACATTTACAAATGACAGTTCATGTCATTTTTAATCTGTGTATAGATTATTAATTAGCACTATTAATTAGCATCTCATTATTTTGACTTAAGTTGTTATTTTGACTTAGTATCTCATTATTCTGACTTAATAAGTTGATATTTTGACTTAGTATCTCATTATTCTGACTTAATAAGTTGTTATTTTGACTTAGTATCTCATTATTCTGACTTAATAAGTTGTTATTTTGACTTAGTATCTCATTATTCTGACTTACTAAGTTGTTATTTTGATTTATTATCTCATTATTCTGATTTACTAAGTTGTTATTTTGACTTAGTATCTCATTATTCCGACTTACTAAGTTGTTATTTTGACTTAGTATCTCATTATTCTGACTTAATAAGTTGTTATTTTGATTTATTATCTCATTATTCTGACCTACTAAGTTGTTATTTTGACTTAGTATCTCATTATTCTGACTTAATAAGTTGTTATTTTGACTTAGTATCTCATTATTCTGACTTAATAAGTTGTTATTTTGACTTAGTATCTCATTATTCTGACTTAATAAGTTGATATTTTGATTTATCTCATTATTCTGACTTACTAAGTTGTTATTTTGATTTATTATCTCATTATTCTGACTTACTAAGTTGTTATTTTGACTTAGTATCTCATTATTTTGACAATTTATTTGATCAAATTTGTTTGAACTTGTCTGAATAAGAAATCACAGGATGTTTTATTTTATGATGCAACAGTTTTTATGCTGTGCCATACAGAAAGAAGCTCTTCCATAAACAATTCCCAATTTTCAATGATAAGAACAAATCACTTATTATTCAGAATTTAGCAAGTAACAAATGCAAATAAACAACGGTTCATGTTTGTGTATACACTATTAACTAATCATTTAAATAAAGAACAACACACTGTGGGTCATGCTGTTATTGTAAATTAATCAAGCCCACGATGGTTTTGTGCATTGTTTTGTTTCAGGATTTCTCATTTAAAGATGACAAGGAATGTGGCTTTGGTCATTTTTTCAGCAGAGGTCAGGATTTGATGCTGCAGATGTTTGATAACTGGCTTCATTTGTGCCAAATGTCTGAGTCCTACAGCTGTCTAAAAGAGCCACATGTTTATGTTCTATGAGGTAAATAGTGTTTCATATTTGTTTAGCTCCTAACCCAGCACTGATAGGATTTAGTACCCATATCCCTGACTGGGGTTTGTCTTCTGCTCCTTATGTTTATATAGCTGTATTTAAGTCTTCAATGGCTGCATCACTTTTTCACTAGCTGTAATACAGTATATTCCAAGCCGCTACTTTGCTGCTTCTAATGAGATTTTCATAAGGCATAGAGTAAGGAAAATGGTTAATTTGATTTAGATTGGTTGTTAAATGGATCCATTTTTGCACAGAAAAAAACAGAACGTTGCAGAAAAACACTTTCACACTGCCAACTCACATGTTCAAGAGAGACAAACTTTAAGGCACCAAAATGTTCCAGCTCTTTACAAGATATTTTCCATCCAATTAATGGGGCCAGGTTAGGGTTAGGGTTCTAAGCCTGTGAGAATTCAAGTAGATGTATTTGAGCTCCTCGGAGGTTTTTTGCTGGACAAATGAGTGAATTTGAGCATTGTCGGTGTAAATCTGGTTGCTTTCTTTAAAGAGACAACAAGAAACAATTAGTCTGTTAAAGTCTGTTAAAGTTATCAGCTGAAGACATTTGCTGAGACACTCCAGGGGGTAGCTGACTTCCGCAGTAAGGAGCCAGTGTTTAAAAATAGCCTGAATTTATACGTGTCCACGTGTGTGTCCTGGGCCTTAAAATACTGTGGATTGTTTGAAGAGGTTATTGAACTGTGAAGAGCACTCCAAATACTGCGAGGTTCAGGAAAGCCCCCCAAGTGCTCAGTGTCCGGGAAACTACCAGTTTATATCCGTTAAAACCCAGTCTGGCCAAACAAGCCACAAATCTAACAACATGTTCTATCAAACAGATACCGGAATGAAGAACTGATGAAACCTGTTACTATGATGCTGGGTTTTCCCATTTCCTCCATCATTAAGGACTATACTTAATTGATTATAAACTACACAAATGATTTGCACCATGTTAATGATAGCAATCACAACATCTGTATCTACGTTGGCATCTCTTGAGTGCATGCCATCCTTATTAGCTTAGCTTTCCAGTGAACTATCTACCTTTTTCCACCTTAAAAAATAAAGACACACACTATATCCCCAATCCATTGCAGTTTCATTCCTGATTTATTGATTTATCTATTTGTATTCATTTAATCTGTCTGCTATAAGCTACTTCTGAATGTCAAATTTACTACACCAAATAACATCCAACTGATTTAGTTTTACTCCCCTACTACACCCACGATGTGTTTAATCAACCTGTGGTTACAAGGTCGTATAATTAATGACAGTGGCTCTAAACAAATCCTCTGCTTCAGCAAATGTAAAACTGTTTATAACATAATGTGATATTACTCTATAAATGTGAATCCAACATTTTAAAACCCATTTGCGCAATTGGGGAAAACATTTGTACTAAAACCAATGAAAAGTATGTTAAAAAATACAATTTGTGGTCTCTTTTGCAGTTCTCATAAAGTTGTGTTTTTTATAATTTCATTTAAATAACAGGTACTAAATCAAGACAGACTTATTCACAGATGAAATGTGAATACAAACATGTTTAGAAAACAGTCATTGGAGGTTTCCCACACTTGTACACATGTACTAAAGTAGATTTCATATAACTTTTTTTCTTGAGCAGAACGGTTCAGTATGCCATTTGTGAAGCTCTGTAATATACTCAGATATTTTCTGCTATTTATATTGTTGTTTTTATATTATACATATGGTTATGCTACTAGACTTTCTGACTTGGGGAAATTTGATTGCCTTAGGATGGCTGAAATAGTCATCATCTTTGGTTATCACCTCCATAGTAAATCAGCTGTATTTTATACAGATTGGACATTATAACAAATTATACTGGTTTGTTATATGTTATATGTTATATATGGTACAGTGGATATACAAAGTCACACCCCTGTTAAAATGGCAGGCTTTTGTGACGTTAAAAAATGAAACCAAGATATCATGTCAGATCTTTTTCTACCTTTTGTGACATAGCAACCAACAACATTTAAGTGAAAAATAAAAAGAAATTTCAGGGGAAAAAAGAAAGTAAAAAAAATTTAATAACCTGGATGCACAAGTGTGTAAACCCCTTAACTAATATTCTGTTAAAACACTTTTTGCTTGTAATATAGCACTCAGTCTTTTTGGATAAGATTCCACCAACATAACACATCTTGACTTGGCCATTTTATTCCACTCTTCTTTGCAGAAATGCTCCAGATCTATTAAATTGTGAGGGGATCTCCTGTACACGGCCCTCTTCAAGTCATTTCACAGGCTTTTGATGGGATTTAGATCTGGGCTCTGACTGTGACTTTCCAAAACATTGATCTTTTTCTTCTGAAGCTGTTCCTTTGTTGACGTGGAGTTGTGCTTTGGGTCGTTATTGTGCTGGAAGGTGAAATTTTTCTTTATCTTCAGCTGTCTAACAGAGGTCTGCAGGTTTTGTACAAAATAGATTGGTATTTGGAGCTTTCCATGATTCCCTCTATTGACTTAGAGCCCCAGCTGAAGACTAGCAGCCCAATAGCATGAAGCCACCACCACCATGCTTCACCAGGGGTTTGGTACTCTTTGCCTTGTATTTGCACCAAGCATATCGTTTAGAATATGTCTAAAAAGTTCTACTTTGGTCTCATCAGATCATAACACATTTTGCCACATGGCTTTGGCAAAATGTAGACGGGCTTGGATGTTTTTTTCGTGAGAAAGGGCTTCCATCTAGCCACCCTACATGTGAAACATATGAGAAATTGTTGTCACATGCAGGGAATGACCAGTACTTGCCAGATATTCCTGCAGTTCCTTTAATGTTGCCATCTCTTGGCATCCTCCCTGGTAAGTTTTCTTAGCTCCACGTGTCCTGACCTGCCTGATCTGTGTCCAGTGCATGCAGAGATGTCACCTATGACACCACCAATCAACAGTGAAAGACCACCCTAGGAATGCCAGCCTCTAGTCCTTCAGCCATGTTTGGGCATTTTGCCTAGGGGACCCCCTTCCCATCCACATTCTCATGCTTTAGGAGCTGTGCGTTAAGAGGGTTCTGTGATGAATTTCCCCTCTTAGTGTCCTTTACGGTTCCCAGCATGATCCTGCTTTCATGTTGTTTTCCTAACGTTGCCATGTGCTCTTTTCTCTTTTAGTCCTGTTGTTGCATCTGTCCTGTAATTGGCGTTTTACGCAATTGTGTCCAGCTGTTTTGTGTTTCATCCTTGATTAGTTATGTCTATTTATACCCTTCAACCTCATAGTACCTTTCCAAAGTCATCATTAGCTATCATTCTTTTCTTGATTCTTCTTGTCCTTTCATCTATTTTGGAGGAATGTCTTGTTCTTGGTACCATCACTGTGGGGCTCCGTTTTCTCCCCTTGTTGATGATGGCCTTCACTGTGTTCCATGGTACATCTAATGTTTTGGAATTTCTTTTGTACCCCTCTCCTGATTGATAACTTTTGATCAATTGTACAAGAAGATCCTGTACATGCTTTGGAAGCTCTTTGCAGACCATGGCTCCAGCAGTCGGATGAAACCAAGAAGACGTAGAAACTCCTACAGAAACAGCTGATCTTTATCTGGGGTTAATCAGAAACATTGCATTGATGACATGTGTATGATAATTACTTTTGAACATGAGTTTGAATGTGCTTGGTTCATTCTGAGAACAGTCACATACCCCATTAAAAAACAATTTTTTCTTTTTCTCCCCTAAAACTTCACTTCACTTGAATTAATGGCGGAAAAAGATCTGATTTTTTTTACATACAAAAAAACCTGCAATTAACAGAGGTATGTAAACTTTTTACATCCACCGTATATGTATAAATATAGAATGGTATGCAATATGTGCATCATTTTCAATGCTGTCTCACTGATGCAGCATTCCCACTGTATATGTTCAGTACAAATAAATACTCATGAGAACGTTTGTCCAGAAGTCCTTGATCCAATGCTTAGTATAATTATCCATTAATATGCACATTGCCTTTCTCTGTCTTTAGAGTCATTGTCTTTATGTATGTTTGAGCTACGTGTGACCTGTAGGCAGCTAAATCCTGCCTTACAGTCTTAGTGCCTAAGATTCCACATGCTTCTTTTCCTAAGGAATTCTTTCCCATGTTGCCTTTCCTCTGTCTCTACTTCTTCCCTCCACGAGTGAGCAGGAGCTGGGCAGAGAAGCTGCTTTAGGTTTACATGTCCTGCCCATTGTTTGGATTTTCACTTCCTGGTATGTGTTTTAGCAAATAAACAGCTGGATGAAAAGCAGGGAGGTATGTCTGAGTGGCAAGAGGAATAACTTACATGGAAATAAAGAAGAAGGAGCTCCATCTGCATGTTCCCCACTGACCTGTTTCTGTTTCCTCATAGATGTTCACAAACCACAGACTAAAAAATGAAGAGGACACCTGCTGTTGCTCACAGACCTCTGGTTAATTGTGCATACCTGGTCCGCTGAGGCTTTCTTGGCATCTGCTCTTGAAGAAGAAGAAGCATAAACACATTTCACGCAGCAGTGTTTTTATGCTTCATGCCTTTTTTATGTGTCTGATGATTGGTTTCTGACTATTTTCTGACACAGACACATGGCAAATACCTGTAGTAGACAGCCATTCTCACCTTGCCAATCGTAATTCCTTGGCATCACATGACTCAGTCCTCTCAGGCAGGGGGGAAACCATATGTCTCCTTATGCAATGGGGATTATTAATGGACTGCACCACAAGCTGTTTAAGGCCAGACCTGCGCTAGTGCTTTCATCTGTATTCTGAAGGTTATTTCAGTGCAAGATGTGAGGTAGCCTCAAATCCTGGGGTCAGTAACAAAGACTATATTCCAGGACAAAATGATAGAGATCCTGATTCAAGTTTTAATCGGTTTGTGTGGTTGTTAGATTAAGATAAACTTGAATAATGCTTGACAATACTACAGTAGATTTAGCAGTTGTAATTCCGAAAACGCTTCCATCTACCAGGACTTACTAGCTGGCAAAGATGGTCTAGCTTGACCAGCTCAGCCTGTGTTTTGGCAGCTGTTAATTGGTCACACCAAGCTGGATTTTTCAGCAGGGTAGGGACACAAAGGTGTTTTCTTTCTTCAGAAACAGCTGGACATTTTCTTTCAGTGACAGACTTGTTTTTGTTGGATTCAACCTCAATAACATTCATGTGAAACAATGAAAACCTGTTACTGAGCAACACCGCCACGCTGATCATAGGAAAGTCACAGGTAGGCCTTAGCTGACGGTGCAAGGGTAGGCTACACTATATTGAATTGTGACACTGCTCACACTAGAAAGAAAGAAAGCCTTTGTCTGTCACACATACATTACAGCACAGCAAAAGATGGATGAGAGAGCGTTAAGGGCCTTGCTCAAGGGCCTAACAGTGCCAGCACTGGGGCTTGAACCCCCAACCCTCTAATCAGTAACCCAGAACCTTAAGCACCGAGCCACCACTAGCCCAGGACTATATAGATGTCCAATGAAATTTGCAGATAGGGATTGTTTACACATATCCCATAGAATGTGCTTGGAAGTTATATCTGGAGGTTATAAGGTACAAAATGTTATAAAGTGTTCAAGGGAAAGCTTGCATATTGAAATGGGTTCCAAGGTACCAAGCATGAATGGTATGTTATTAGGGATGTTGAATTATTATTAACATGGTAACATGATGACTTTGTTTGCTGCTAAGCCTTTAAACCTTGATGGGTTACCAAGTGCTCCATCCCCTTGACTTTCAGATTCAGTTTGGGTCTGGGCCTCAGCAAAGTTTTAGCACCATTTTAAACTGTCAGAGGTTCTTCTTATTTCTTTATTTTTCCAGGCTTTGTACATTAGATGCATGTGTATGTGGTACAGCCTTGCTGACAGTCTGGTTTTGTCTCACTAACTTAAACCACACTCTTGGCTGAAACTCCACTTATCAGCAAACACATCTATCACCTCACTGGCCAAAATGTTCAGATGAAGTAATGGGCAGTGTGATGTGACCCTGCTTTCAATCAGGTTCATCTGAGTATGCCATTCTCACAGTTGATCTTAGGAGGCTGCTTTGAAGCATTATGTAAAAGCTATCCAAACAGTTCCTGGCTAGAAGATGGCATCTGTGTTTATGTGGACAGTTGAAACAGAAGACGCCAAGTGTTACTTTCCCAGCACTTTCCTGAGTCTCTTCAATCCTGGTGCCTGGCTTAGCCTTCCTTGGTCCACCTAAGGTTGAATCCATAATCCTGGCTCTTTGATGTGATCCTGTGTTATGATATTCACCCGCCGCTGCTTATCTGTTATGGTTTCCCCACCCTGCTTGGCTGTGCTGAAACCTGAACGATATATAAAATCAATAAGGGGAACGCCTTGAACACAAACAGCACCCTCTATTCACCCCTGTGCTCTTAGAAATGAGCCTTGTGGTCTTTGGTGTAGCAAGAGGAAGTCAAACCCTCACATTTATTATTTTGCAAAAGCCATGTTGTTGTAAGAACTAGAGATAAAGAAGGACAGGATTAGTGCCACAGCAACACAAAGAAACCGGCAGGATTGAAGATGATGTAAATGGAGTGGTGAACATTATTCCCCCAACATAAAAGGCTCTGTACTCATTCTGCAGCTGGCTGTTTCCTCTATCCGTCATTTTAAACGACTATAAAGTGTTTCACTTGATTTTGTACACCTAATCATTTTAAGCATACTGTCCATTTCAAATAACTTTTTTTTATGCTTTTATGTTATAAAATAGAAAGACTCTTGCCAGTGTTTCTTTGGCTACATTTATATTAAGTACTTCTAAGCAGATGGGGAAAATGTTATCATGGTGTCTTTCTGGTTTATCACTTTCTTTTCATCCTGGAATTTTTTTTTTTTTTTTTTTTTTTGTGCAGGTTTCAGTGTCAACGATCTGCATTAGCAGGGGATTAAAACTCCAGTGTATCGCTAACACATTTTGACTTAATTTGCAATGTTTTAATGGCAACCACAGGTTTACTACATTTTAAAGCAAAGTTTGCAGAGTGGTGAAGAAAATATTCTTTAATTGCCTTTAACGCTCACTTGGCTGTAGGTAGCTTTGCCGTTAGAAAGGAATTGCAGTGTTATTAAATTGAGTTAAATGCAATTCCCAGCAGTGAGGTACATAAGTCTGGATCTCCAAAGAATCTTCTTTTCCATATACACGAGCTGGTAGATTTCCTGCCAACACAGGGTCACATGTATCTTAAAGATGAGCTTGGGGTTTATATATGTGTGTTTATGCCCAGTTTAATATTTGGTAACACTTGACTATTAGTAACCTGACAACAAGTTGGTAGCTTACAACTGACAAAAAATACATCTGGAAATATCCTGAATATAGTCATAACTTCAAGCTTTAAATTTTCTTATTCTATTGGCAGGTAATTTTGCTTCTTTCTAAAAAGAAATGCTAAAAATTAGCTAAATTATCTGACAATATAACAGGACTACTTCAAGCTTGAAATTAATAATAATAATAAAAAAAGATGCTAGAAATAGGCTTAATAATCTTATAATTAGTTTATTGTAATTTTATAACAGGAAATACTAGCTACATTTCTGGAGTGTACTCTCAGTAGGCTGAGGAGCCTGGCTAGCTGAGTTTTGTTAGCTCGCCTGGCTAATCTCAGGTTTGCGGGTTTGACCCCCATGCTGGGCTCCAACCCCAGCCCCTGAGGGAGCACAGGCGTCAGGAAGGGCATCCGGCTTAGAACCTGTACTAAATCAACATGTGGACGATGGAAAGTGATCCGCTGTGGTGACCCCTTACAGGAGCAGCCACAACTCTCAGTAGAGAAACAACAACAACAACAACTCTCAGTAGGCTGATGCTTGTAAAAGATACTGATCCATAACTGATAAATGAAATCAAAAATGATATAAATGATACAGAGGAATTCATGAATGTTCTATATACACTCACTTCACCATCACTTTATTTTGATGGTCCCAGTGCAAGTACTATTGTATAGTCTGTGTTTATCTTAACTCTCAGGCTGTTTCCTTGCTACATTGGGCCATATTCAGAGTTGGGTTAAACGTACGTGAGAATTTAATACAGTAATTTCACACTTCAGTATTCAGACCTCGAGCATGTCTACAGATTTAATCTTTTTTCAGACAGTTACGTGACAGTCACACTGTCAGTACAGTGCCATTTTCCTAAAACAGAGGCACTGAGGACAATGGAGGAGAGAGAATCTTAATCGGAGACATTGCTTGTCTCGGAGCCTTCAGGAGACTTGTATAATCTGAATGACGCACCCATAAAATCCACTTAAGCAGCTGTGTAAACCCGTGCAGCCAAATATTTAACATGGGTGCAATTGTAATCTTTTTGTTTTTTTGTGCTAACACTGGATAAACCTCTCTCCTAGCATATGTGACAGTATTGTTGCCCTGTACAGCCTTGCCAGTCTCCTGTGTGGGCTCCAGTGATTCCTGCTTTACATCCATCCATCATTACTATTTGAAACAAGCCTGTGCCTGTCCTCAAGATAACAGTGCATCCCATGGGAGCCTCCACCCAGTTCCTCCTTTCTCCCCACCACACTTTTCCATCAGGAGATGAAAGTTGTCTAACATTCTTCCCATGACACTGAAACAGTCCTCTGCTTGTGTGGTCTGTCCAGTAGGAAGGGTGTAACATTAAAATACAGCTTGTCACCTCCGATGCTATGTGTCTGTATGTGTTTCCAGGTCAGTGTTGGTGGTTGTCACATCACGGGGTCAATGCTGTTTGTTATTCTGCAGGATTCTGAGCATGAGGAAGAGCGATGACTGATCCTTATGACTGCCGGTCAGCATTTACTTTCACACACCCTACTCCAGAAGATGAACACCTGCTCATATCATGTGATATGTCTGTGTATCTGGGATTTCCACTGGTTTATTTTGATGTTATTGTGGGAGGGATGTAGAACCTGTAAGCTAAGATTTGGAAGTGGTTCTGAAATTCCTCTTTGAGAAGGAGAATTGCTAGGGTGTTTCTCTTTAAAATTAAGCTGAAGTGTCATGAATTCCCGCTTCCCGTTTCCCAGCACGAGTGCTGCTTCCACGTCATTTGTTTTCTTTACATTGCCATCTGCTTTTTTACGCAAGGACTTCTGGTGTTTTACCCAATTGTGTCCAACTGTTCTGTGTTTTGCCCTTGATTAGTTTGTCCATTAATACCCTGTTGTGTCATGGTACCTTTGCTGAGTCTTATTCTCCAAACTTGTTCCGAGTTTTTTTATTATTATTCTTCCTGGTTTCGACTCTAGCCTGGTTTCCCCATCTCATGATTATCAGTGTTGTCTGCATATGTTCTGATGCTTGCCACAGACACTGACTATTATTCTTTGCCCGAATAAAACACACATTGAGTTTACACACATACATCCAGCCTCTCTCTCTCCTACATGTTACAGAAGACTTTGCCAATGATGGACACAGAGACTCAGTGTGAGAGGTGTGCGGCACCATGGGTTAATGACAGAAAGTGGTGGAATTGCTAGAGAAGGGAAATTGCATCACTTGCCACCCTGAAAGCTGCCTCACCACCCGTGAGTCACATGGCGAGACCTCATGCTCCCAATTTAAAGTCCCGTAAGCCGGGCCCCTTCTCTCTCTCAGTGCCTCTGTATGATTCTTGAATTTTCTACTGATGTACCCCTTGGATATTCTGGCATCATACGATGGCCCTGTCCCTGTCCCCAGGGAGCTTTCTAGAAATTTTTGGAAGGGAGTGACCAATCTCCGATCCCCACATAGACAGTCAGCTTGTGTCAGTCTTCCTCAAAGGAAGGATTGGGAGGTCAGAAAAAGTTCCACCTCCTGCTGACTACACAGAGGACGTTGTTGTTGCCCTGCCTCCTCCTGACTTCGCAGAGGACATCATCACTCCTCCTCCTCCCACCTCCGGCAAGGACCTCCCACCTCCCAATTCCACCCAGGATGTCATCTTTGCTCCACCTCTATGGAATTAAATTCGTGCCAAAATGAACACAATGAATGAGAAAGAAGAAAAACACTCTAAACCTGAAAATAATGAACTCAAAAATTTAACAGTTTAAATTGGGCTTCAAATAAACAGCATTCTTTGTTAACAGTTTTCTAAAGTTTCCTTTTCGCTAATCATGGTTTATGAATGCACTGCCAGAGTTTTCATTTACGCTTTCAAAGTTTTTGTTTACACTCCGCAAGTTTACGTTCACCATTCTGGCACGAACCTCTCGTGTGGGCGGGGCTTACTAGCGATTTACTCTCATTGGTTAGTGAGATCTAGATTGACAGCTCGCTGACCTGGTAGTAGAAACGCTCCTGAGAAAAAAAAGCTCATCTCAAAAAGACTATCCAAACCTGAAATATTAATTACGAACTAATATACTAACTATGTAAATAAGGAAGTAAGTAAGTAAGTAATTTCCACTACAAAGTACAAACACTATAACTTTACAGAGAACAGCTCAAGAGTCAGGGGTTTGATCTTGAGCTTGGGTTACTATATGGAGTTTTGGATCTTCTCACTGTGTCTGTGTGGGTTTCCTCTCTTTTCCTAGCACCTCCTAAAAACATGCCACTCTACATGTGATGGACTGATGTCCCATCCAGGGTGTATTCCAGGAAAGGCTCTGGATACACTGTGATGCTTACGGGGAAAATGTATTGCTCATAGTTAACTATTACTGTGATTTCTCAGGGGAAACAAAGGTTGCACAAATTTTTCCTTATTACTGTCTAAGTGTTTTAGGATAGTTAGTCTGGTCCATTCATGTGCTCAGGTTATACAGGTTATGCGCTTTGTTAGAAATATTAAAAAAAAAAGTGAAAGAAAAGTTCTGAAGGCATGATGTATATGCTCAGAAACGAGTTATGTATTTGGAAAAAGCAGGTAATGCACTAGGGGGTAGTTTGCTATGAATGCATACTTTGAGAGGGTTTTTATGTTTTTCTGTGAATCAGGAGAAAGAAGAAACTGAAGTAAATGAAGAATGCGTATGCTGGGGTTGTGGGTGGAGTATACTCTCTCATGAAACATGTTTTTCTGCAGGCTGATGTCATTGCCGTTGGTCTACTGGTATTACGGCCAAAGAGCTCCAGAGTGGCACTAAATTAGAGTATACAAAAGTTTAAAGTGCGCCTCCTCTCTTATCAAGGCTCATAGGTGCAAAAATTACTGTCAAATATACACTCACCGTCCACTTTATTAGGAACACCTGTACACCTGCTTAAGCAGTAAGTAGTTCTCCAAATGCACCATTCTGTGTAAACTCTAGAGACTGTTGTGAGTGAAAATCGCAGGAGATCAGCAGTTTCTGAAATACTCAAACCAGCCAATCTGGTACCAACAACCATGCCACGGTTAAAATCACAGAGATCAGACTTCCATTCTGGAGTTTGATGTGAACATTAACTGAAGCTTTTGATCTGTATCTGCATGATTATATGCATTGTGCTGCTGCCACGTGATTGGCTGATTAGATAACTGCATGAAGGTGCAAATGTTCACGTGTTCCTAATAAAGTGGACCGTGACCTTGACTGAATTTACTAAAACCTGAACAAATAAACTGTGTGAAACCTTTGTTAAATTTGATTACTAATTGGTTGTAATGAAAAGACGGCTGTGTATAGAATCTAGCTACTTTGGTTAAAAGTATGCAGTTAAAATCACATCTTATATAAAATATTTCTTCTCAAGCACATTGTAGTATTACACTGTAGTTGTGTAATGTACTAATGTAATAAGGATGTTGGGTTAGTTTGGTTAATTATTCATAATTTCCAATGTCCAGTGACCTAAATGACCTAAAAGACATTTTGCAAGTTTTATAATTGCATTACTATTGCACTTGAATATATTATATACAATGAGTTAAGATAAAGTAATCGAACACTTCATCAGTTTTCTAGCTACCAAAATGCTACACTTTGTAGTGCTCAACAAATTTACTATAATATTTTACTGCTAAACACTCCTTCACACTTAGAGACATTTTAGATAGAGTAATTAAGACCAATTTACCAACTAGCATGTCTCTGGTAGGTGGGAGGAAGTACGCTGTGGAATCTCACATGAAGTCCGAGTTTCTAATTTATATCAAAGGATTCAATTTACAGAAATGAATAAATTTAAAACTCTGACTTTTATAAGCTTTGGTAAATTGGCTTTGTCACAATAGTCCTGTTTAATGTGTTGAATTTCTTTGTTAGATATGAAAAAAATTAATATATATATATATGTTTTGGTCATATGTGCTACAACCAGGAATGCCAGATGTGCATACTGAAGGTATAAGTATAAAAATGTATTTTTATACAAGTATAAAAAAACACAGATTCCCTAAATACTTCCTTCACCAAGTCCTAAAGTGGTATCGCATTATTGCACATTTGTCATAAATTAAAAATAGCTATGAGAATGAATTAAAAAAACCAAACTGACAGTTCAAATCTAGCCAAAATCTGTGGGAAAACCACATGCCTGGCAACATGGCGTATACTGGGTTTGAGAGACAGACAGAATTACACAGAAATTGAACAGAATATGTAATCAGATGCACATTTATCCTCCCCACCCTTTTTTCCACCATGTTTTTTTTTTTGCGTATGTATGAGGCACTCTTTGCATGTTGCCATGTGCACAGTGCTCGGATTGCATGTTTAGGCTGAGTACACTACTTTTTATACATAATAAACAAGATTTTATTTTATCTAGTTATGAAAGTTCATATGAAATTATATTTTTCAAGCCATATTACATAAAAAATAATATTTATATTTATTTACTGAAAGCAGTAGTGACATTAATGCATAACACATAGAAGTCCCTGCAAAGAGGTTTCTGGTTTTATAGTGATTCAGTCTTTCAGATCCTTACTACACCTTATCCATATCCACACAAAATGGTAAATGGTGTAAATCTGGGTAGAATTGTAATCAGCAATATGGGCAGTCATGGGAAATGTCTAGTCTGTTGCCAAACAGATGGCATTAAATCATGTGATTTTACTTACTTACTGTATTTCTGTTCAAGGTACAAACGGTTCAGTCCCTTTTTTCGGATAGTTTTTTTTTTTCCGCAGAAAAAAGGATGGTTCATAGTGCATTTCTGGTGTTTGAATAATTTGTGATAAGAATTTGAATAAAATTTTGCTCTAAGAGTAGTGTTAGCTCAGTGGATAAGTTGTTAGACTACTGATTGGAAGGTTATGAGTTCAAATCCCAGCTGCCACTGCTGGGCCCTTGAACAAGGCCCTCAACTGCTCAGTTGTATAAATGGGATAAATGTAAGTAACTCTGGATAAGGGCATCTGACAAATGCTCTAAATGTAAAATAAATTTGTACTGTCTGATTATTTTATAGTTAACGTGATCACTGACACTAAAAAGTTTGAGAACGCCTGGTCTACGTGATGTGTCTCAGTATTAAGCTAGAGTTAAGCTGTTTCCATTCATACTTGCAACTTGTTTTAAAACTCAAATATCAAAGTGCCTAGCTTAGGAGAACAATGATACCTTTGACGAAAATCACATAAAATCACGCCACAGGTTCACAGCAAAGTAACAGTGTGAAATTACTGGTTATCAAACAACCAGCATTTAAGAAGAATTACTGGTTTAATTGGTTACAAATGCTTTACAAAATTGCTTCCAGGTAGAGCCTCATCTGTTTGAATGTTTAACTCTGTGTTTGATAGCTGTAAATGAGAACTGCGTCTGGACTGTACAGGCTTTGAAGGGAAGTGTGTAGCGTGCACTGGGCAGCAGTCTCCTTCTACTGGCGTCTCCTTAAGCATATAGACTACATAGCCAAAAGTATGTGGACACCTGACCATCATACCCATATGTGTTCCTTCTCCAAACTGTTACCACAAAGTTTGAAGAACACAATTGTACAGAATGTCTTTGTGTGCTGTAGCATTACAATTTCCCTTCGCTAAGAGTAACCACGAGGCTCAAACCTGTTCCAGCATGACAATGCCCCTGTGCACAAAGCGAGCTCCATGAAGACATGAAGACATGGTGTGTGAAGGTTGGAGTGGAAGAACTCGAGTGTCCTGCACAGAGCCCTGACCTCAACCCCACTGAACACCTTTGGGATGAACTGGAACACCGACTGAACCCCAGACCTCCTCGACATCCCAACATCAGCGCCTGATCTCACTAATGCTCCTGTAGCTGAATGAACACAAATCCCCACAGCCACGCTCCAACATCTAGTGGAAAGCTTCCCAGAAGAGTGGAGCTTATTATAAAAGCAAAGAGGGAATAAGTCTGGAATGAGACGTTCAACAAGCACATATGGGTGTGATGGTCAGGTCTCCACAAACTTTTGTCTATTTGTCTGTGTATTAATCCTAGTGTTTTTGCAATTTTGTAAGTCAGATGTATTAAATTAAAACATAATTTTGCAGTAAAAGATGTTCCCATCCTGCTCTACTATTGACATGTAATAATGTTTAGGTTATGGTTGTATCCAGTCTGACAAGTAATCTGATTGGCCCGCTTTCTCTCATATATATCATACATGAGCTCTGATTGGATGTTCTGACATTACCTGAACAAACTGCGAGTTAAATTTTTTTTTAGAAAAGTGTGTGCAAATCGTTATTGTCATAAATATTATTAACAAAAATGTTTTAGATGTGGATACAAAAAAAGACTGCAGGGATCAGTGAAATTAAGGTTTTGAGGCTTGGTCCACAGCCTGTAATAATGTCCTCAGGTTGACAGACTTACTGTAGTTTGCATGTGTCAACTAAAACAGAATCAAAATCGATCAAAGTGCTGCAATATCAGAGGAAATTCATTTAAATTTGCTTGTGGATTTGCTGTGAATAGTCAGTAGAGACTCTTTGATGAATAACACTGCCTTATTACATTGCAACTGAACTGGATCCTGATCCCTTCTGCTCCACAGACCTGCCTGATCCATCCTGATGCCCTACTTCTGGTTGGAGTTCTCATCGGTTGAGTTCGCTCACTGCTGCTGAGGGTGGCCCCATATGGACGGCTTGAAGAACTGTTTGGATTGCTGAGGATGGTGCCACTTGGGGGATCTCATATGGGGAGCTGTACTGTAATGGCTTGGGACTGCGATTGCTGTGGTGGCTTTGGGGCTGCAGTCGCCACAAGCACCTTCGTACTCAGGACTCCATCAGTGGACGGTGGATAGATTTTAACCAACCGGCCTTCTTGCGAAAACTGCGATGAATTTACTGGTTACACAACTGCACTATTTGTCCATTTAGTACACCGTTATAGAAGGGAATTATTTATAATCGCACTATCTGGTGTCACCCAGATGAGGATGGGTTTCCTTTTGAGCCTGGTTCCTCTCAAGGTTTCTTCCTCATGATGTCTCAGGGAGTTTTTCCTTGCCACAATCGCCTCTGGCTTGCTCATTAGGGATAAATTCACATATTTACAATATATTTTTTTGAATCCATTTATTTCTGTAAAGCTGCTTTGTGACAATGTCCATTGTTAAAAGCGCTATACAAATAAAATTGAATTGAATTGAATGTCTACCGATTTAATACCAAACCGTTTTAAGCATATGTTGAACAGCGAGCTACACATATGCTGGACATCCTCGGGAACTGCCTAAAAAGAACTTACACTTTTTTTCCTGATAAAACCCAGCTAAATTAATTGGCATGGATTTCAAAGGAATATAGTGCAATGCACTCACTGTTGCCAGAATAGTGAGACTTTCAAACCAATGCTTGTTACACCATCATTCAAGGAAAACCTGCCTCTGGCCTTTACTGCACACATTCATTCCTCACTTCAAGTTTCACAGTTAGTCTTCTTTCATTTTAACTTGGAAGAGCATTAAAAACTTTATCCCTCTTTCTGTGTCTGAGGATGTTTATGAGAACTGCAAAAGAGAGCTCTTCATTCAGAATGAAATATTCTCAGAGAATTGGAAATCACTGTGGCCTGTGGGGATAGACCATCCACAGGCTACTGGCATGCTCGGACTATTGTGACTGGATCGATATCAAACCTTTTCACATGGTCCAAACAGCCTCCTCTTTTACTAGGATGATAAATCTCAAACCCTCTATCCAGAATTCAGGCCATATCAGCTTTAATAGGTTGGCAGCCCCAGAGCTCAGTGGGGGTCTGCTTCAGTGTGTGTCTCAGTATTGCTCTTACTGACTGACAGTTTCCTAAAGCCTCAAGAAGTGCACCTCTTGTACTGTATATAAACCTCTATGGACTCTGCATGGACCACACAGCTCTGCCTTACATATTATAGTATGTTAGCAGAGAAAGAGGATAAACTTTACACAAGGAAACACTCCAACGAAAAGCATGTACTTGTACAAAATGACTTTCCTAATTCACCCTGGAGTAGCCTAAAAGTACCTGTGAAATTGGCTGACTAATTTTTTAGAAGTAGACCAACATGAAAAAATACCAAGGGCTATTGTTCTGCTTCCTGTGCCAGCTGTAAGGCCAGCTGTAAGCCACTCACCAAGAAGCCTGGCATTCATCCCTAGCTCAAATGTGTTTATACTGTATTTTATATCTTTATCTGAAACACTGATAACTCAATATAAAGTCCTGTATGGGTTAAGAATGAATAGGAACCTTTTAATGAATATAACGTTATAATACTAAGCTCACGTGTTGTTTGAGTGATCTTTATGACTGAGCAACATCTTTATTATCTTTACTGCATTAAACCAGTGAAAATATCTTGTCTATCTATTATTTCCTATTATATGATTGCAATACACCAAATATAAGTTTATTAAACCTATTTCTAGTTTTTTTTTTAACTGTTTAAAGCGTAAAAAAGTCTTTTTCTGTTGGCAGATCATTTTGATAATTTTACACATTTTTTCTTGTCAGATTTTTTTTTTTTGTCAGAAACTTGTGCTTCTTCCTAGAAATAAATGCTTGAATTAATCAGAAATTATAGAAAACACTGAAAAGAAATGTCATCTTCTCAAGTGAAAATATTTTTTATATAGTCAAATTTATGTAGTATTTACTATTATAAGATTACAATAAAACAAATACACGATTATTATGAGTTATTTCTAGACATTTGTTACTAATTTCAAGCTTTAAATTTACTTATTCTATTTGCTTCTTTCTAGAAATAAATGATAAAAATTAGCAAAATTGTCTCCCAATAGAATGAGACTATTTCAAGGCTGAAATTAGTTTTTAAAAAATGACTAGAAATAGGTTTAATAAGTTTATATTTGGTTTATTTCAATCTTATAATAGTAAATACACAATTTTTGTAATTTTGCCTATGTGCACCACCACAATGGATTTGAAATGAAGCAAACAAGATGTGACTGAAGCGTAGACTTTCAGCTTTAATTCAAGGGGTTTAACAAAAATATTGCATTAACCGTTTAGGAATTACAGCCATTTTTACACAGTCCCTCCATTTTCACAGGCTCAAAAGTAATTGGACAATTGACTGATAAGCAGTTTAATGGCCAGTTCCCTCGTTATTTCATGACAAATTAAGGAGATAAAAGGTCTGGATTTGATTGCAAGTGTTAAATGTGCATTTGGTAGCTGTTCATGGGAACTCTCAATATATGGCCCAAAGAGGTGTTGATGCAAATGAAGGAAGCCGTCGTTAGGCTGAAAAAATAAAACACACCAATCAGAGAGATAGCAGAAACTTTCGGAGAGGCCAAATCAACAGTTTGGTAGATTCTTAAAAAGAAGGAATGCACTGGCGAGCTCAGCAACACCAAAAGGCCTGGAAGACCACAGAAAACAACTAAAGTGGGTGATCGCAGAATTCTTTTCTTATTGAAGAACAACCCCTTCACAGCATCTAGCCAAGTCAAGAATACTCTGCAGAAGGTAGGTGTATCATTGTCAAAATCTACAATCAAGAGACACCTTCATGAATGTAAATACAGACGGTTTACCTCAAGATGCAAACCGCTGGTAACACTCAAGAACAGGAAAGCCAGATTAGTCTTTGCTAAAAATTTCTAAAAAAGCCTCCCATGTTCTGGAACAAGATTAACTTGTACCAGAATGATGGGAAGAGAAAAGTATGGCGAAAGAAAGGAACAGCTCATGTTCCATAGTATACCACATCATCTGTCACACATGTGGAGGCAGTGTTATGGCATGGGCATGTTTGGCTGCCAATGGAACTGGGTCGCTGTTGTTTATTGATGATGTGACTGCTGATAGAAGTAGCAAGATGAATTCTGAAGTGTATAGAGCTGTACTTTCTGCTCAGATTCAGTCACATGCTGCAAAACTGATGGGACGGTGCTACACAGTACAGATGGATAATATCCCAGAAAATATTGCGAAAGCAACCCAAGAGCTTCTTAAGGCAACGAAATTAAATGTTCTTAAATGTCTGATGACCTCAACCCACTTGAGCTGCTGTTCACTTTTCACTGAAGACAAAACAGAAGGCAGAAAGTCTCATAAGCATGCATCTCAAGGGAGGAAACTCAGCATTTGGTGATGTCCATGGGTTCCAGACTTCAGGCAGTCATTGAGTGCAAAGAATTTGCATCCAAGTATTAAAAATAATCCTAATATTTATGATTATGTTAGTTTGTCCATTTACTTTTGAGCCTGTGAAAATGGAAGGACTGTGTAAAAAATGGCTGTAATTCCTAAACAGTTAATGCAATATTTTTGTTAAACCCCTTGAATTAATGCTGAAAGTCTACACTTCAATCACATCCTTATTGCTTCATTTCAAATCCACTGTGCTGGTGTACGGAGGCAAAATTACAAAAATTGTGTCACTATCCAAATACTTATAGACCTGACTGTATTTATATCACAGTAAGCAGTGTGGAGTTTCGCATGTTCTCCCTGTGTTTGTGTGGGTTTCCTCTGGATTCTACAGTTTCCTCCCACTGTCCAAAAACATGCAGTTAGACAGATTGGCTCGCTCTGTTCCACAGTCAAGGTTACTTTTTTCTTCTCCATTCTGATGTTTGATGTGAACATTAACTGGAGCTCTTGACCTGTGTATGCATGATTTTATGCATTGCTCTGCTGCCACACGATTGGCTGATTGGATAATTGCATGAATGTGCAGGTGTTTGTATTCCCACAAGGGTGCAGGATTAGTGATGTAGCCTGTATGCCACTGATGTGTCTGTCTATTAGCCTTTCATCAGTGGACTGCTTCTTACCCCTATGTTATGATGCATGGCATAGGCTTTGAATTGATAAAATACAAACACGTTTTGCATTTGCAACTTCTAGTTCTAGTTTTTATGAAATAACTCTACACTATACATATATTGCAAATATACACACATTGTACAGGTTATATTCTAACCATAAGTGTGTAAAAATGAGCAGAGTCGATTCGGAGATTTGACACACAGGCATGTAAATCCATCAATCCATCAAATCATTATCAAATAATAAAACACTGTATAACTATGGTTAGATTAGATTTTAAGCATTGGTACTATTTCACGATTTTGCAGTTCATTAAAATGACGAGGACAGAGACAAAGACATTTTTAATTGAATGAAGGTTTAATTGAAGAGTTTTATTGAATATAAACTTTTGGATTTGTATTTTAATACAGATTGAGTGCCATTTGAAGTCAGTGAGACAAAAGAAATGGTAACCGTCACCAATGCAATCACAAAAAAATTAAACATGGACAAGCCCGTTTTTCCTCAGTTCCAAGCCAGGGATCGATCGACTCAAAAACTAAGACCTATAGTGAGACTCAACCCATGACCTATCAGTAGAATACAGAGATTAAACAAATATGAGGAATTTATAATGAAAATAAACTGAACGTTACAATAGTTATCCATCTCACCATTTAGGAATAAACACTAAAGACCTGCAAACAAGTCAAAAAGAAGGAAGCACACAAACAAATTATACACATTAAAAGCAAAAAAAAAACAGAGAAAAAAAGCACAAACACACATTTTAAAAAACTAGCCAGCTAATAGTAGCTACTTAGCTAAAAAAAAAAAAAAATACACACATGCTAAATGCGATGAAACTCTGTGTGCCCTACGATAGACTCACAAATCATTAAGCAGCTAATTCACTAACAGTGTGTGTTTGGTGTGTTTGTCTATATTTTCTTCTCAGCCTTGTGTTAACTATGTGACTAGCTAGCATGTTGGCTGGATTGTTTGGTAAAGGTGTTTGTTTGCCTTCCTTTAGTCTATAAAACCTAGTCTGGTCTGGATGAAAGAAGATATTCAGTAGAAATGTGATCTAGTGCTTCTGGAAAATTCCAACATATACAACACGGGTCATCAATTGGATTGGAACCAAATTCTCACAGACATATCGCGAATAGATAGTGACAATATTCATTCAGTCAGTACTTCACATCACACACACTTTAACAATGCTAATTACAATGGTTAAAAAAGGAAAATTCAGTTAAAATTCAGTTCTCATACATTACCAGTTCTTCCTCATTTACATTTTTCCCATTTTTCTCCTCCCAATTGGTCACCTGGTAATTCCCACCCATCCGAAGAATTATCTGCCTTCTTCCGCATACATTAGCTAACAGACAACCACGATTGGCTAGTTTTCTGTCAGAGAGCATCCAGAAAGCACAGCCAACTTTGCGCTAGACTCCCAGCCATGGATGTCTGTGGCAACGTCAGGATTTGAACTCGGGCCAACGTTTTTCTGTTGCACCACTTGGGAGCCCTCACTTACATTTTCACTCCTAACTGACTAATGAGCAGAATTTTTAACTGTTTAGTCTAATGATGTCACCTGTGGCACACACACACACACACACACACACACATACACACACAGCACAAGAGAGTATCACCTATATGTTTTCACACATATCACTAGGCCTTGATGGATGAATAATTGTAGTGTAACTGGAAAGATATGTTAGATGGATGACAGCTGCGGTCAGAAGAAACAAGCCACCATTTGATGATCCCAAATATACAACATTACTTACAATGTCAGCTATTCTGTAAAATGAGTCATTTAGTATAACACAGCACTGACTTCACTAAAAGTGACTCTCTTGTCTGACTTTTTCTAACTTTGAAAATGAGCTGGAAAGTTAAATAATGTGGCACCACTCTTCTACTCCTGTCCAGTCAAAACAGCCTTTCCTCCTGAGAGCACTGATCTAAGCTTGCCCCACCTCTTTGTCTTTTGGAATCTGAATTGACATGAAAAAACACTTTCTTTCTATTCTACATTCAGTCTTTTTCAATAAGACTGAGTCACCTTATTTACGTAACTGGCCTTCTTCAAATAAATAGCCTAATTAAGCTAGCTGGCTAGCTAATGTTTACAGAGAAAATTGGCTGTGTAACTTGGGGAATGGTTCTTCATGTGACAAGCTAATGCCATTAACTCTCATAAATTTTAAAGCAATGAAACAAAACATTTGCACTGATTTTTGCACTTATTATTATTATTATTATTATTATTATTATAGGAAAATGCATCATACCACAGTATTTTCATTATCTCTATCTACTGTATGATACAGCATGGAGAGGAACCAGAATGGTGCCCAAGTGGCTTCAATTCAGTTCAATTTTATTTCTATAGTGCTTTTAACAATGGACATTGTCACAAATCTGCTTTATAAAAATATGTAAATTCAAGATATACATTTTAAATGTATAAATTTATCCCTAATGAGCAAGCCAGAGGCGACGGTGGTGAGGAATAAAGTCCCTGAGACGATATGAGGAAGAAACCTTGAGAGGAACCAGACTCAAAAGGAAACCCATCCTCATCTGGGTGACACGGATAGTGCGATTATAAATCATTCCCTTCTATAACTGTGTACTACATGGACAAAAATTGCAATTGTGTAACCAGGAAATTCATTATAGTTTTCACATGAAGTCTATTTTAATGAAGTTATCAACAGTTCACTGATGGAGACTTGAGTGCAAAACTGTTCGTGTCATATATTTATACTTCATATTATGTAACATTAGTATTCATATCCATAACATATCCATAGCCAAAGTAAGCTTATGTAAAGCCTTATAGCTTTGCTGGTATTGACCAAATATTCAGTACTAGCCTACATAAGGTTGGTGCCTTTTGTTGCTGAAATAATAATAATAATAATAATAATAATAATAATAACAATAATACATTTGTCTCATAGATGGATGTCCCTGGACCCTTGGGCTTAACCACTTAATTCTTCAGATCCTATTAATGCCTCTATATTAACATGATATGTTAATATAATAGGGTATAGGGGCAGTATTTGGTACTCCTATTAATTTCAAATCAATTACTCTAATTATGAATTGCTCACTGCCTATCAAATTAGAAGGAGTGCCGCAATAGGAAAAGTAGCTCTCATCAATGTCATTACACTGCTACTGACACTAGAAGGCATTGTACCACCGAATCACAATTCTGAATTCATAATTCAGACGCTTTGCACAGCTTTAAATTAAAGTTGCAGATGGAAGCCATGTTTCCCCATAAGTAATTTTTTATGTGCTTATGGTGGTTAACCAAGAATGAGAAATTGTTTTCTCAAATCACAGAGTGTGAGGAAAATGAATGACCTTTTTTTTGGGTTACATCAGAGCCAATCTACTCCAACCATATAGTGAGTCATTCATATAGTGAATTTAGTTGTCTGCTTCACTGATTAATTATTTAGATATAGAACGTGGCACGTGGAATTTGGCACAGGATGAATATACTGTAGATGTCATTTGTATGCAAAATGTTGTATGTTTCAACTTCTTATCATGTTGTTATTCAGTCTGTAATAGGACAGTTATATAGTGTGTGTATTATTAATTAAAAACGGTTAGTTTAAGGTTTATATTAATACATTTAAGGGACCTTCTCTAAGCAGGGTTTGTTGGAGGAATCCTGCCACCTGTGATCATGGTCACCATCAGCCTCCATAAAGCAAATGTTCAAATAGAGTAAATGTCAAAGCTAAACTTGCTACGCAGTGAGTGGGGGGATTGTCCATTTCAATGATAAGATGTGGTCTTGATAAGGCCAGCACTCTGTTATGTTTTCTGATCATTCACCCAAAATGCTTTTAAGAAACTTAACAGCTAAAAGAGAAATGACTCATACATGAAAGGTGACCTGATGGTGATTTCAGTATTATATGGGACATTACTTTGAGTCCTACTTTGAATGAATGAGATTTAAGAGCTAACCTTGAAGGAAGTGTGTATTCTTGACAGTACAAGCAGTAGCAATTGACAAGGCTGCTCTTAAATTCTGCTCTTTCCCATTGACCTCAGATTTTCTCTACTGTTCTGAAGTCAAGTCAACTTTATTACCCCCATCTACACTATGTGGCCATTTTATCAGGTACAGCTACCTGATACATATACAGTCATGCTTGAAAGTATCTGAACCCATTGCATAACTGGAGATTGCTTTGCTTTGTTAACCACAAAATGTACATTGAATCAGAATTTAAATAAAGTGTCAATATTTAACAACTTGAGTGTTTTGAGAGATAATGACCATTCAGCAAAGTAATACACACAGTATTAAGAAGTTGTACAGGTGCAAAAAATAAACGGACCCTTATTTTTATTACTTACCTGAAAGTAAAGCAGGTTCACGTGATGATGTCAGTGACAAGAAAGGGTTAAACAATTCAGCCAGCCAACCAACGAAACTGCAAATCTGAAATGGTACGGGATAGGCAGCAGCAAACATAAATAAGTGCCAGAAAGCAGGTCAGTTACTCTTCTTAGGAGTCTAGCATCACGCCTTAAAACTATGATAACATCAGAAGAGCTCAGGAAATTGTAGTAGCTGCTCATCAATCTGGACAAGTTTATAAAGCCATTTCAAAGTCCATCATTAGAAAAATAATATACAAGTGGAAGGCAGACACACAATTATAACCCTGCCAAGAAATAGACATCCTCCTAAAATTTCAAGGAGAATAATAAAAGAGACTAAATAATAAAAGAGGGAACAGAAATAGCAATTATGCAAGGGTCTCCAGGAAGAAGCCTGTTGTGTCAAAATAAGAAGCAAGCTGCCCATTTGAAGTTTGCCAGAGAACAAGGCTGAAGAGGTCTTGAAGTACAGAAGAGTCCAAAATTGAACTCTTTAGTCACGCCTAGAGAGCCCATGTTTGGTGAAGAGCCAACAAAACCTTATCCCTACTGTCAAGCATGGTGGGAGTGTCCTTGAATAGGGTTGTATTACTTCACTCATTATTAAAAAGAATCATGAATTCGGAGAAATGTCCAGGAATTCTTGAGAAGAATATCAGATCATAAACTCAAAAAAGGGGTTCTGTGTAATGGACTGGCCAAGTCAAAGCTGAAAAGGGTTCAGTTCCTTTCGCGCTCATGAAAATCTGGTGATTAGTTAAATATCACAGTCTAGTACACTATGAACACAAATCCTTTTTTATGGGAAGCCTTTATTAAGTATAGTCATTCTATGTAATCGTTAAGAGTTCAGGTTCATATAATATGTCTATAATCAACGAGGTCTCACAAAAATCCATACATATATATATATATACAACTAAAATATTGGCCAGACTTGCACTTGTCTCCGTGTGATTCATAGTTACTTTACAATCACAAGGCTTCTCTAAAATGTTTATAAAATTCATGACTCCCTGGTAAACTGGTCATGGTAATTCCATACAGACAAGCAATGAAAAAGATTTATTTTTATGTTATGCGTCGTACTGTATTGTTGTGTGTTGCATCACGGTCCTGAAGAACTAACGACAATTCTTTCCACTGTATACGAGTATGTGGATGGGATGACAGTAAGATCTACCTGACTTGATTTGACTCGACTTGAGTGAGTCGTGCTGAACAGATAAATGCGCTAGTGCCTCCTTAAGAGCCCTGCTTATGATAAAATAAATAGTAACTGTATTCCTGGCTGTGAGGTGAGCCTTTATGAATCAACTTAGACTTAGAAGTTACTTTCTAAGAATCAGGTTCTAAGTTTGCTATATGAATCACAAAAGTAGGCACACTGGTGCAGCATTCCTGTAGAGAGGAAACATTTCTGTCTAATCCAGTTAGACAGAATGATATTCATATTTTTATGAATAATTAGTAAACACACTGACCTTTGAGAGTGCTAGTTCTCATTAACATTATCATCTGAACAGGTATAAACTCAGTCATTGCTATAATAGTCATCACATCACTAGCTTTTCATCCCTTTCAAATTCAGTCTTCTTTGAAATATAGGGCTCAGTGGAATTAACACATGATTCTTTGTAGAAATGTAACTGTGCAGTGAGGAGATCAGAGTTGAAACTGCAAACCACAGCATGTCCATTTCCATTAGGTGATGAAGGAGTCCATGTGCAAATCATTTTTTTTTGAATGACGCTAACAAGAACAATCAAATGTGCATGAGATGGTGTGCTGCTAGACAGTCCGCTTTAGGAGCTGCCACTTCAGGCTTAATGCCTATTCACAGTCCTAGCAATCACAAAAGTACAGCACCAGTCACGCCATTCCAGCATATTACACCTAAAAAAGGTGCTCAGTTGTCAAGTTATAATGCAGTATGTTTCACATTAGGCAGTGTGGAGTCGGAGCTTGTTACAGTGCAGTGTGGTCACTCAAATAATGCTTATCTGAAAAGCCATTTTCGCTTTTTTTCCCTCCGAGTGCATGAGGGCTTTCAGTAAATGATTGGCACCTCCAATGTAATGCTGATCGTTTGTTTACAGATCGAGGTAAAGGCCTGCTGACTCAACATGACATGTTATAGGCCAGCAGTCAAAATCAGCAACACTGGGAGGCTTTCAACTCTAACTAGTGGCTTAAGGGCAGGTATTATTCACTGTTGCCTGGAGTCTGATGATTCTGTGTATTTGTAAGGCCATGGTTGAAGAGCTCTTGCCAGCCAACAGCTCTGTCTGCTACTCAGCGTCTGTCTGCACCAGCACAAATAGTTCAAACTGCACTTGGCATGGGCATTAGCGGAAATGAGATGGTGAAGATTTCAACCTGACAGTCCATCTAGTCGAGCCCTCAGCATTGCAAACAGTCTGGGCTGTATCCCGCGCTCAGCAAGGGCCTGCTGGATGAATTCTTTGGAGCCCAATAAGATCTCAGCGTACTCGTTTCGCTGCCATCAGCTGCGTCCTAAAGTCTAAAGAAAAGCACTAACTAAGAAAAAGAACTTCAGATCAGGAATTATATAGACAAGTATAAATTTATAGCTTACATACCAACAAATCATGTAATTAAACAAATTTTCCAATGATATGTTTATTAAATAGTGGCACATTTAATATATCAGCTAGCACGTCTGGCCAAGAATTAGCACGAGATATTAAGGCAAGATATTTAACTTGGCATGTTTGTGATGTCATGACTGCTAATAGTTTAGCAGTCATTTTGAATTAGTATCAATATAGTAATTATTTACTGAGAATGCGTAGATATGTTTTCTTTTGTTCTGTAAAGTTGACGATTTCCATCCTGATGTTTTACCTTAGTGTAGAAAATTTGCCAACTTTGACTGAATGGGGAATTGTTCAAGCAAAGAAAGCAGCCTTTTTGCAAAAGGTTTAGGGGATAAGCCGTATCCAGGCAAGTGCAAGATCCAGAAAAAGGGGCAAGCTCTCCCCACCACCCCCCAAGACAGACACAAAGAAACTCCTTGTCTGTTCTTTCTATTTACATTCACTGATATTGTACAACTAATAAGTTAATGGAACTATGTCGAAACAGAGACTGTGGGAGTAAGGATCCCTCCTGCAATTGATTTGGTGTTTGAAATACAATTACCATAAGAATCTTGACACAATACCAGTGTTACTTATGCAGGTAGGTTTAGTCTGTAATGAACCGAATTGAATTAATTGCAAATTCGAATGGATTTTAATGACTTAGACCGAACATGCTGGATGTGTTATGAGCCTGTAAGTAGTCGTATTAGCAGCTTGTCCATTGAGTAACACCAATCTGATCTGCAATAAGTTTCTGTAATAAAGTGTTCTAAGCAATGATACATAGCATATTAATGATCCCCAATAATCATTCATTAATGAATGAATTAATTAAAGATCAATGAATAAAGTATTATTCTATGAAGTCTCAAATATGTTGTATTAGTTTTAGGGGTTTATTTAAAAACCTAATGATCATTTTCTTTTGAACGTGAGTTGCAGAAGGTGGGGTAAAATTTACAGTAAAGAACAGTAAAACATATTTAGAGTAAAGTACTATAATATCATACGTAGTATAAAATAACACATAATCCAGTACATTTGCATGATGCAGCTGAGCTGAAGGTTGAGGGTCTTGCTCTAGGACCCAACTATAGCAGTCTGGTAGTGCTGGGATTTGAACACACAACATTCTGACCTGTGACACAAAGCCTTAACCACTGATCCACCACAACTAGCTCTGTTATTGACTCAAACACTTCTACCTCTGAATTAACACCATTAAAAGATTGCACTGGAATCAGTGTGAGCTAATTGAAATAGTTGTGGCGGCTCAGTAGTTAAGGCTTTGAGTTACTATTCAGAAGGCTGTGCGGTCGAATCTCACTATTGCTAAGTTGTATCATGCATCAGTCAAATGAGCAAATGCAATGAATTAGGTGTTATTTTATACTATGTAAGATATTACAGTACATTACTACAAATATGCTTTACAGTTATTTACTGTTAATCTTTGCAAAGGTAGTGTGTCCCCAGAATTGCTTAATTGCTCAAATTGCTTAATTAATGTATTTACTAATGTACAACTGAGTCTAATTCCACTTCACTGGGGTCAGGAGGAGGCTCTGGTCTCCAGACATCATTTATAAATAATGTACCTTGTGAGGAGAAGGCTAGGAAGGTTACAATTACTCAGCATTAGTTAGCTTGCATTGCAATTGATTTAAAGCACACACTAAATTATAAAACGAAGTGTCTTCTGTACATTAAGAATGCAAACTCTTTAAAAATGATCAAGCCAGTCCTTGTAATGAAATGCATCCATGCTGTGTATATTGTGCTGCCTTATTGTAGGTCCTAAATGCTAAAATTAATCTGTGCTAGTAGGCATGTTTAACATAACCCAATGCACACTGTCACACTGATACATGGTTTTGTGGTCTACTACTGTTAAACTCTACTCCCAGTGCTGTAGAAGAGTGACGCCGTTTTTTAATTAATCAGCTATTTCTCCTCACCATAATACATACCCTCAGTGCAATACTCAGACACACGTAGTCCTGTATTTATGAGTGACATGTTTACAGTAGTGGGAGGTTCCATTACTGCTCCAGCTCCTGTGGGTTGGCGGATGATGGTGAGGGTGAGAGGCATGCCCTTCAGGTGAAGTATGCAGTAATGTAATCCTGCTACATAGGTGCTGATGTGTGTGTGCTGGTAATAACTCAGACTGTCTACAAGACAAAAAAAAGAAAGACTTCATTTGGTAAACTAAACCATTTAATGAAAACTTTTTCTACCTGCGGCTTCTCCAGTGTCCATAGACTTTTTAGATGAATCTGGGTTTTTCATTTTTTTGTCAATTCAAAGGACTTTTGATATGCAGTAATGCATATCAATGAACAGCCACAGTAAGATTCTATAATGGTTCAATTGGTTATTTTTTTCCTTACATTTACATATTACATGAGCTGTGACAGCAAACCAGAGCTCCAACTAGATCTCTGTTGGACATCTATTAGATGTCTATTAAAACATCTATTAGATGTCTCCTCCTAAGATGCTCCAAATCTAGCCTGTACTTGAGGCTATTGTAAGGACCAAAAAAATGGGTTAAAAAAAAAAAGAAGTGTTTGTCAGATGATAAAGGCATTAAATATTAAGACGAAAGGCTGCTTGGTGACCATGTTCTGGGAGCTGTTCTCCTGAAGGAGAAGTGTGTGGGTTGGCACTGACACGCGTAAATGAGCAACATAAAAGTAGGCCTTAAGCAGCACTGCACTGGAAAACTCATTATGAGAGAGACAAGGAAAAACGGCATGCATCTGGGGAGCTGTAATATCAGCCCAGTCCACTGACCTCCACCACTAAAAAGCCCGGGGCTCAAGTTTCATTGAAGCTTGGCACTGGTTCTAAGGCAAAAAAAAAAAAAAAAAAAAAAAGACCTGTAGAACCTGAGTGCTGTTATCAGTTCAGCTTTCTTTAACTGCATACTTATTAACCATCATGCAAACATGCAAGTGTTGTGTTTTAGGTGAAAAACCAACTGAAAGTGCAGAGAGGTAGTTATAGTAATGAAGAATGCTGTAGTAGTGGGAACTTAAGATGATCAGACCATCCCAGGTTCTTTGCTAATAACGCACATGCACATAGGCATGAGTGAAAAGGGGTAAAAATCTGGTTAGTAAAGAAAAGATCAGTAAGCATATGTCCTCTGACTCGGCTCTTAACCTCAGCTGCATCTTACGGATAAAAAATTATGACTCTGCTGTAAATGGAAAATGGAGAATAATAACTCACTGTTCCCTGTTTATGTGTCTTTTATAATGTTTTGTAATACTCTGTAAAACCTTTGGCAATATTTTTTTTTATTTATTGTCTTGCCAGAGAAAGAGCACTGAGGCTGGAGGTGATATTGGAAACTTTTGTGGCTGTAATGGCTCATCTGTGAACTTTTCTGATTAGCTTGAGCTGTTGCTGCTACACACTGTTCTCATAATATCATAATGATGTCACTGATATTTTGCGATTAATTGTTCACAGTGGCAACACAACACACAACGCACACAGTTAGTATCACTTATATGAGTTTCTCCTCAGACAGTAAGGAGCCCCTGGTCCTCAGACACATTAATGTGGTTGCTGTGTAGATAAAAGGACACAGGAGACGCGGCCATGTTGCGTCTGTCAATAAGTATGCATTCTGTGAAACTTCCCAGAGCTGTCTGACGTACTGCTCCTCTCCCCATCCCTGCTGGCAGACAGACAGAGAGGAAGCGGCCCGTGCCGGAGCTGTTTTACCCATCAGACTCATCACAATGTACTCTTGTCTCCAAATACAGAAGCAAACCAAGCTATTAAAACGCAATCTAAAGGACTACGGGATATAAATAGGCCCAAGCATTTCTCTTTACTGCTTATGCATTATTTAGATTTTTTCTTTTCACATGACGTCTGTATTTTGAAATACACTCAGGTGACAGATGAAAGGAAAGCTCAGGGCTCTGTTATGCTGTCACATAATCAATACAAAGTTCTTCTGAATGATCATCTTTATCCTATGATAAACCTTTCTATCCTGATAGGAGTGATCTCTTCTTAGATGTCAGTGTCCACATGCACAGAGCACAAGGACTCACTGAAAGGTTTGATGAGTGTGAAAATTATGTAAATCATATTCTATGGGCGTTACAGTCACCAGATCTGAACTCCTATGGGACATTTTGGACCAGTGCACTGTCTACCACCTTCATCAAAACACCATTTGAGGGAATATCTTTAAAAAGAATGGTGTTTATCTTCCAGTACAGTTCCAGAAACTTGTAAAATCTCTGACAAGACACACTCAAGCTGGTCTGTCTGCTTGTGGTGGCCCAACACATTACTAAGTCACTTTATGTTGATTTATTCTTTTGTCCGGTGTAATTCTTTCCATAAACTTCCTCGGAGGAATTCCCGCAGTTAGTGCAAAACTAAACTTGTTGCTGAAACAAATGTTATGATCATAAACTACTCTAGCTCTATTAATGTTTAGACATCATGAGTCAAGATTCAAAGCAACCCTTCAGCTGGCTCTAATCAAACACGGAGTCTTGTGGTCTAAGAGTTGCAAGTTTATTCAGCTGTTAAATCCTGAGCTATATTCAGACCGACAAATCAATAAAGAAGGGGTGTACATAAACATTTTATACCCTGAAGTTTACGTCTTCTTTGCTCCTGTAGTAAAGGACACTTCAGGTTTTAAATAAAGGTAACTGTCCACAGTGAACTTCTTCAGAAGCTGCCTGATTTTACTGCTATGAAGATAAACTTTTCTGAACTTTTGAGATTATTTATACCCACTATACTGCTAGCTAAACATTCAATACACCATCTCATTTAAACGTCAGATATTTCTGTGATTTCTGCTAGTTTTAGTATTTAGTACAGTTTTGCACATGAGGTATCCTGAGATTTGGGACGTGGATAAGCAGCTGGGAGCATCATGTGAGTCTGAGCTACATCTGCAAAGGTTTCCTGCCCACTGTCCTTTTTTTTCATTCTTGCATTTTAGTTTGGTCTGGTGAAGTGTCAAGCATGACCCATAAAACTTCTGTCTGCCTTTTCCCTCTCTACCACGCCCTCTCTGTCCATCCTACACCCTAATTCTCTCAGGGATAAGCTCTGATTATTTATCTTCAGCTCATCTGTCCAGGCAGCTCAACACCAACTTTCCTCTGAAGGCCTGTCATTATACACACATACACATTACTTGGTGGAATACACAAGCTCTGTGGCTGGTACTACAGCATTTATTTTAGCCCCTGACAGTTGTGACTGGGTTAATTATGATCTATAAGAACGTTTAAGAATGAAAATAAAAACAGTACAATAATACACTCCTGGATAAAACAAAAAGGGCCAAGCCCAAAATGGCAAATATGAAGCTTTTAATGGTCTTAACAACAAATCACTGGTGAGAAAATGAGCAGGAATGAAACAGATGCACTCCTGAGAGCTCCTGTGCCTCCATTTGCTGGTTTCCTTTTGCTGCAGTGAACTGTTTGTTTGGGGAAAAGCTAGAAACAGGGAAATTCACTTCTATAGTCTTCTCGCATGCAAAGGGAAAATCATCATAATGATTAAAATGTTTGATGTAAAATTCAAACTAACACATGTCTGGGTGTACAACATTTTCCAAAAATATCTAAAAGATATATAATCTTAAAAGATTATTTGGTTCTCTGCCGCACCTGATGCAGCCCATCAAGGCCCACAAGACTTAAACATTTAAAGAAATCAAAGGGAAAAGCTCTCGCATACTAACTTCCTTTATCTATTTGTTTCATTCTTGATAATTTCCTGACCAATGATTTGTTGTTAAGACCATTAAATGCTTAATATTTTGCCATTTTGGGCTTGGCCCACTCTTTTTGCCAAAAAAAAGTTCAGGAGTGAATATGACCTTTGTGATGAGAATATGATGAGAAAATTTGCCCTTAATGCCCCCTTTATGATATTTAAAGTTGATATTCCTCCCTCTACATATGTTGATTATGCAAATTTTCATACATGTTCTTTAATCTTTAGCTTCCTCACACTTGTATTTCCTTTTTTCTCTCCTCTCCCCTTCTCTCATCTTCAACCTTAAATCTGCACCAAACACATTAACAGAAAAGCAGAGAATTACAGTATGTGTCACTACTGTGTCTGGTACTTGCCATGTTGGCAATACTTCCAGTTTTACACAGTGAACTTCATTCTACACCCTAAAAGGTTCATTGTTCATTCTTTGCAATAGCATGTAAAGTCATGATGTTTATACTTTTGTCCATTCAAATATCTGTTTACACAATAGTTTTTCTATCATACATTCCAGTTCCCAGCTGTGGAGCAGCAACATGCAAGAGTGGGTGAACAGATTGCACTCTCGCTCTCTTATTTTCTCTGTCTCTCCTTCTCTCACTCGGTACAGATGATGGTCTGCTGCTGGGCAGATGAAGCCTCAGGTTATTTTCTTAATGGTGCTTCAGTTTTCACAGCACGTGTGTGTCTGATTCAGGCAATGCAAGAATGGCGAGCTGGAATGAGGACCCCCACGCTAATAGCCCCACAGCGCAGCCAGACTCTGACCTTACGACCCCCACCATCACCACTGGCACGAGCCTGCAATAGCTCATCACTCACTCAACTGCCAAGTGTTTTCATGGGGAAAATACCCATTTAGAGCTCATTAATCAAGTCCAGGCTATATTTAGGCAGCTATGAGCTCACTCACAAGCTCTGCACTGAGCTATGGGTTTGCACTGGTCTAACTACTGTAAATGTAGAGTATGCTGGACCTACATACTGTACATGAGCTCTCGAGTAAAAGAACAGACCCTCATATGGCTTAACACCACTTGCTCTGTATGTACTCTTGCTACGTAACGCAACAAATAATGACTATTGTAAACTGCAATACAGAATGCTCTTCCATGTACAAACAGCACACCAGCTCTACAATATATGCCTTTCTGAGCTCTTACTGATTTGTATACACTCCTGGGCAAAAGAGTGGGCCAAGCCCAAACTGGCAAAATATGAAGCTTTTAATGATTTTAACAACAAATCATTCTTCAGGAAATGAGCAAGAATGAAACGAATAGATAAAGGAAGTTAGTATGCGAGAGCTTTTCCCTTTGATTTCTTTAAATGTTTAAGTCTTGTGGCTCTTGATGTGCTGCATCAGGTGCAGCAGATAACCAAATAATCACTAATCTTTTAATGAAAAAAATCCCAGAAGATATTTTTGGAAAATGTTGTACACCCAGACATGTGTTAGTTGGAATTTTACATCAAACATTTTAATTATCATGTTTTCATCTTTGCATATAAGAAGACTATGTGAATTTGTGAATTTCCCTGTTTCTAGCTTTTCCCCAAACAAACAGTTCACTGCAGCAAAAGGAAACCAGTAAATGGAGGCACAGGAGCTCTCAGGAGTGCATCTGTTTCATTCCTGCTCATTTTCTCACCAATGATTTGTTGTTAAATCCATTAAAAGCTTCATATTTGCCATTTTGGGCTTGGCCCTTTTTTTGTCCAGGAGGGTAAATGAGACATGGCACGTAAAAAAAACCCAGCAGGACAGATGGGCTTGAGTTTTTACAAGCGTCTTGTGTGTCCTACAGAGCTGGTTTAGTTATATACATTATACTAGCAAATTAAGCTTGAGCCTGCATGAAAATACAACCCACTGTATATTTAAACACCTGTTCAGTCATGTACTTTGTCTGATCTTGTTGTTTTCAAAGTCAGAATCTGGGCCTTAAGTCTACTTCCTGTTTAATATCTGCTATTTTGTCTCCTCACGTCTTTTTTTTTTAGTTAAATCTAGACTACCTACAATACCACTGGACTATGTTTGACATTGGTCTTGTTTCAGTAAAGCAAGCAGTAGATTTGCTGTTTGGATTTGATTATTAAACTCTGTGCCTTGATCCCCATGTAAGTATGATGACAAGAAAAATTGACTTTGGATTGACTATAGTTGTCTCTTCAGTGTCAGTGAGGTGTCAATTCCTGTGCAAGACACTTTGAGTCTGAACTCCACTCGCACCCTGACTGACTCATTCACTCCACACCTCTCCACCTAAGCCTCGTCTGTCCCAAGGGTTAAACAGCGCCAGTTCCCAAAGGCATAGCCAATCACCAGAGAGGAAACAGAGCCTCTCCATTATTGCAGTTTCCCTGTTTTTTGTCCACATGTGGTTCTGATTTTGCCATGAGGCAAAGTGTTTTCTTTGGAGGCTGTGGTCAGCAGCTCGGCTGAGTTTCCTGTTCTCTCTGGAGCCGCATGCCTGGTTCTCTCCTCTCTTACTTCCTCCAACATGGAAGATGATCCCTGCTCACGAAGGACTGCATCCACTGTCCAACATTAACCCCCCACTTAGGGAGAGGAGAAGCCTGCTGGAGCAGGTCTTGATCTCAGTGTATTTCATTGTAGTTTAACAGGTAAAGATGGATGCTTGATTCATACATCAGTCTTTCAGAAGGATCCCTAGAGATCCCCTGTATGGACATGGAGTGCCTGGACCACCAGAACAGACCAGCTGTAGCTGTCAACAGTTTCACAGTAATGTGCACAACATCAGAGACTGAAGAGGAAGATGAAGAAACGTTGAAAAAAGTGTGAGTTGATGGATGGCCTCCTAGTGCCATCAGTGGGAGACTGTTTGTTCCTCACTTGCTCTTATTTGTTGTATAACAATCAACACATGTCCTGGAACTAATTTTGGCTTCTCAGTCTGTTGTGCAGTGTTCAGCACATCTGAAAAATGCATTAGTCCTGTTTTGCCCCTACAGACCCTTTTGTAATCGCCCATGTGTGGCACACACCTACACTGCAGCATTCCAAGGGCTTAACCTAGGCCCTATTTTTAGCTCAGTGCAGGTCAATGGTCAGCACAGGAGATTTAGTCTAACACATTAGGGTGGAAGGAGGTATCTAAATGCTCCAGGACCTACAGTTGTGGGAATAAGTTTACATACACTCCTGGACAAAAAAAAAACAAAAAAAAAAAACAGCCCAAGCCAGAACTGGCAAATATGAAGCTTTTAATGGTCTTAACAACAAATCACTGGTGAGAAAATGAGCAGGAATGAAACAGATGCACTCCTGAGAGCTCCTGTGCCTCCATTTGCTGGTTTCCTTTTGCTGCAGTGAACTGTTTGTTTGGGGAAAAGCTAGAAACAGGGAAATTCACTGCTATAGTCTTCTTGTACACAAAGGTAAAATCATGATGATGATTAAAATGTTTGATGTAAAATTCAAACTAACACATGTCACATGGGTGTACAACATTTTCCAAAAATATCTTCTGGGATGTTTTTTTTCTTAAAAGATTAGTGATTATTTGGTTTTCTGCCGCACCTGATGCAGTTCATCAAGAGCCACAAGCCTTAAACATTTAAAGAAATCAAAGGGAAAAGCTCTCGCATACTAACTTCCTTTATCTATTTGTTTCATTCTTGCTCATTTCCTGACCAATGATTTGTGTTAAGAGCATTAAGAGCTTAATATTTTTCCATTTTGGGCTTGGACCATTTTTTTTGCCCAGGAGTGTATGCAAACTTATGACCACAACTGTACAGTGGAAAGCAGCCAGTTTCATTGTTAGCATGGGAGACAGAGGTTAAAATGGCTTAGCCAAGACTTGGAAACTGATTTATCCCAAATAAAGATTAATACTGGTTAAAGGAGTAAAGCTCCTTTAGTAGAAGACTCATTCAGCTCTGCTGCAGAAAGGAACAGTCTAGGAGGTCACTTGTACCAACAGCAATCACAGTAGTGTACAATAGCTTATCACTGTGCTGGGACACTAAACTGTATTGATCCAGTCTTAGGATAAGCTCATTGGACAATAGTTGAACTTGAATAGTAGAATTTAAATAGTTAACTACAACCATTCACTGTTCATATCCATATGCAAAGCCAGTTTACTTCCATTCATTTTTCTGTTTTCACACTGTTGACAGTGTTTGCACTGCACATGTTTGCAATTCCACTCAAGGATTTAATTAATTCTTGCTAATTTCCTGACCACTGATTCGTTGTTACGACAATAAAAAGCTTAATATTGTGTTATTTTGGGCTTGGCTCATTTTTTCACCCCAGAATGTAGTTAGCTTGCTTGTTCAGTCACATTAGACAGAAGACCTTTCCAGAAAGTTCCACAGGACATCTGGTTCAGGAAGTTATGTTCTGTAAATTGCTATTTGTTGTTATAATTTGCGAATGAAAAATGACTTCTTTTTTCTTCTTTTTTCTATTTTTTTTTTTTTTTTCAAAATTTTATGCAAACTGGAAACCAGATGAGTAGAGTGTGATGTAAAGGTACATTTTGTTGCCCCCCCCATTTGTTGCTACTAGGCTTTCCACTAGATGTTGGAGCGTGGCTGTGGGGATTTGTGTTCATTCAGCTACAAGAGCATTAGTGAGATCAGGCGCTGATGTTGGTGAGGAGGTCTGGGGTTCAGTCGGTGTTCCAGTTCATCCCAAAGGTGTTCAGTGGGGTTGAGGGCAGGGCTCTGTGCAGGACACTCGAGTTCTTCCACTCCAACCTTCACACACCATGTCTTCATGGAGCTCGCTTTGTGCACAGGGGCATTGTCATGCTGGAACAGGTTTCAGCCTCTTAGTTCCAGTGAAGGGAAACTGTAAAGCTACAGCACACAGAGACATTCTATACAATGGTGTGCTTCAAACTTTGTGGTAACAGTTTGTGGAAGTCCCAAATATGGGTGTGATGGTCAGGTGTCCACAAACTTTTGGCCATATAGTGTATTTACATAAATGATAACTCTTACACAGGCTCTCTTTAAATGCTGACATTAGAAATGTAAACTGTATGTGGAAAATATACCAGCTTTAACATAATAATACAAAGTTGTAATTCTGAGAATCTTTCTTATCATTTTGAGATACTAAGCTAAGCCTTAATATGTATATATATAATTTGTTTTTTTTAAAAAAATATAAATAAATTGGTAAATCACACTTTGGGCCCTAAGTAGGGCAGGAGTAAGTCAGTGGGTAAGACTTTGGGGTCCTGCTTAGAAGGTTGTTAGATCAAATCCCAGCACCAGCAATTGTTGGGTCCTGTGCGGTTTACTTCAGGTTCACCAGTTTCCTTACACCTCCTAAAAAACATGCCACTAGGTGTGAGTGAGTGTGTGTGTGTGTGTGTGTGTGTGTGTGTGCGTGCACAGTGTCCTGAGATGTACTGGCATCACAACCAGGGTGTATTCCCACCTCACACTCAGTGCTCCCGGGTTTGGCTCAATTATCGGTTCACAGTTTATATCATGGATTTACTGTAACCAATCAAGTTATGTGTTTGTTCATACTTTACTCTGAGTAGATTTCAGATTTATTAAAAATCATGTTGGCAATTGTTTATTTGTATATAATTGTATATTGTATATTGTAAATAATAGCATTTTGATTTATCATTTTCTAGTCCTTGAACTTCTAGAAAATTAGTCACATACACATCCCTGCAATAAGTACACAAGTTTCCATATTCATGCAAATTTAATCCTGAAGACCAGAATACTTTTTTTAGAAACATTACCTAAGCAGACCTGTATGTGAAATGGGCATTTCACACGTCTTAGCAAGTGAAAATATCTTGAATATAGTTAAATCACAGTGAACCAAATATAATATTATTAAACCTATTTCTAGACTTTTTTTTTTTTTTTAACCAATTTCAAGCTTTAAATTTTCTTGTTCTATTGACAGATCATTTTGCTTTTTTCTAGAAATACATGCATAAAATTAGCAAAATTATCTGTCAATAGAACAAGATTATTTCAAGCTTGAAATGAGCAAAAAATGTCTAGAAATAGGTTTAAAAAATCTTATATTTGGTTTAATGTAATTTTATAATAGGAAATGCTCGATCAATGTGACTATATTCAAGATATTTTCACTTGTTATGATTGTTAAGCATTTTTTGCTTAGTTTTCGAACAGGTGATGAATGCAGTAAGACTATTTAGAAGTGTCTTTCTGTAAGAACCTGAACTGAACTGACCTCCAATCTTATCATCCCTGAATACACGTTGTGCTGTACTGGAATTTTTGGTAGGTATTTTGGAAGAAAGTCAATTAATTTTCCCTGTCTATGGATTATTAAAAATCTGTAAACAGTCAGCATTGTCTCCTCAGCTTAGGGCTCGAATCATGTATGGCTTTTCATTTTGATGGTAGTGATGGGGGTCTGGTGCTAAGATAGTTAAAGCCCATTTCCTGGCCTCTGATCTCTGATTAATAGAGGAGCTTTGCTCTACCTGGGTTCACACATTCATAAGCAAATGTACTTTTTTTTACTGTACGTATTTTAGTCTGAAGCTTTTCTGTCATTCAGGGCATTAATTCTCAACAAGACCTTTATCAAGGATAACTTGTTTTCTTTCTGAAAGCTCACTGTCAGGTCTTCCTCTAAGATATAGTCATGGATAGATGGATAATATGGACACTGCTATATACAGAGAGGAAGACAAAAGATAATAATGAAATAAATGAAATTTAGGACTAAGCAGCTGACATTTGGACTAAAGCAATGCATGCTCACACACGTAGACAGTGACTACATGTCTACTGAGTGTTGTGTTTTTCAATTCGAATTGATTATTGTGTAAGGATGAGGAAAGCTCAAGACTTAATTAATTTTTAATAATTTCATTTAAACATAAACCAGCAGTGAAAAACCAGTCATGAAAGACTCTTCTGTGGGACGTCATCCAATTAAATCTAAATCTAAAAACTTAAAACACATTTTAGGAACTTTTTGTTCATAAAATTGTTTACAGCTGACTTCTTTGAAGTTTCTTATTTCATCCTTCGTTGAGGACTAAGATATTTCTCCCAACATTCATGCCCCAGAACCGACCATTTAAAAAGGCAAATAGCATCAAAGTGAGGCCAAAGTAACAAAAGTTACCCACACCAAACATTAACTGAGCCAGACACAAAGGCTTGTCCAAAATATTAAACAGCACAGAGGTGACAAAAAATGTCAATATAGTTATGATGTGATTATGAAATTGCATTTCTAATAACCAACTACCTTTTTAATCCATATGTTTTTCACCGCCTTTAAAGAATATTTGTTGCTTACATCCTTAGTAGGTGAATACCTTGGATGTTAATGGTAGCATTGCCCCTTTGAATTTGGTTAAACTTCATTTTACTAGTGGCTTATGAAGCTACAGGGACAACCTTCAGCAATTTCAGCTTCTTTCCACAATGCAGTTGAAGGTAATGTGGAGTTCTGACTTTACCCCATAATGCACTATTCACTCACACTGCCTATACAGCATTATATTTTTTACTCAACTAAACTAACTTAATGTCCCTTTATACACATTTACTCCTCTACAGTGAACTATATGGCATATGATGCTGTGTATAGTACACTGCACACATCTGTGAAGGCCTACCCGGGATATTCCTGGTGTGTAGTCCATGAGGAATTATATATGCCTTTCAATGAAATATCAGATCAGATGTCGCCAAGAATAAGAAAATATTTTCCTTTGTAATTATGTATTGCTTCCTGAAACCTCTAATCTTTTGTGATTTTATAAATTTATTGTTATGATTAAAGGCTATTGCATACTGAGGCCAAACAAAACAACAATATATTTTCAACCTGCTGAAGTTTCTCAGGAAGTAACTGAACTTCGAGTTCATTTCACTCTTTATGAGGCTCTGGTGTTCTGTCAGATTTGTCAGCAACAGAAAAGAAATCATTTAAAAGAAATGAGTGGAAATGTTAATAGTGGTTAAATGTTAAACATGCTTAAAGGCAATCACTTGTGTTGAACAATCGCTGAGGATGGCAGGGTTTCTTTGTCACCAAAACAAATGAAATGTCATTCAATAGGAGTGTAGGCCAAAGAGACAAAAAAACAATGAAACTTCTCTTTTGTTCAGTAAGGAAAAGAGCTAGAATATATAAAAATGATTGGTTAGGAACTTGCTATGTTTTTAAAAGCCATTATTATAATTGTAGCTAAGTGGTAAAACATAACCATTCCTTCATAATCCTTTATGTTGATGCCGTCAGTGAGAGAAGAAGAAGAAGAAGCCTTTATCTGTCACATATACATTACAGTATAGTGAAATTCTTTTCTTCGCATATCCCAGCTTGTTAGGAAGTTGAGGTCAGAGCACGGGGTCAGCCATCATACAGCGCCCCTGGAGCAGAGAGGGTTAAGGGCCTTGCTCAGGGGCTCAGTAGTGTGCAGGAGAAAAGCATCACACAATGTATGCAACCAGCCAGTGTTAGTATTTGGGTGGTGGACCTTTCTCGGCATGTCACTGGCATGTTGGTGGGATTTCATATGTTATTTCATTTTTGTTTTTAGTAACACTTTGTCCACTTAACGGCCTGTTTATTCGTCACACCTACGTCACTCTACACCTACACCTTTAAAGTCTGTATATATTTTTTCCATGAAATATTTTCTCTTAATCATTCTCTAGCTGTTCGTCAGTGTTAGACAACAATACACTCTTTGCTGGATAGTTTTGGCTGTTGGACTACTTCTCAACCTAACAGGATCAGCTGATGGTTTTATATACACTCTTTCTCTTAAATACACTCAGTACCATTTCAGTGTCACTGCCGTGCTGAGAATGGTCCACCACTCGAATACTAACTGATCAGAGGTTTTGTCCTATCTTTGTCCCTTTCCACTGAGAGACAGGCTACATGGGGGTGAGAAAATGTGCAGAACAATGGACGAGCTCCAGTCAGCACAATGTACAAAGGAAACCTAATATGGATGATGAGAGTACACACAAAGTAACTGTACCAAATAAACTGACAACCCAGTGTAATACTCTTAACTCTTATACTCCTGTTAACATTTCTGATGTTGTAATTCTCCTACTGTTGCTCTTCTTCAACCTACTGCATCACAAGGTCAAACCTCACATACTATACATATGCTGCATTCAACTTACCTCAGAAGTGGGAAAGATGTCATTTTTGACCTCTGGGCATTCGAGCAACAAAGTGGGAAAAAACATGGATGCCTCCAGTGATGCATATTTCCCTCCTCAAAACAGTGAACTGTATTTAGTCAGCTTTATCAAGCAAATACGTGTCTGTATGTTGATCGATCTAAAGCAAATACTTGTATATGCAGTACAACTTATTTAAAGGTAAGAGGTTTACTGCTCATGCTGCCCACTCCTCAAGACCTATCAAGTTAGATACAGTTACCAACTTCACATTAACAAACATTAACTAATACTATTTTCTGAAAGTTATTTTTGTATACATAATATGAGATGTTGAATTTTTTAGATTATTTGACAGTCAATTGTGTGTGTGTTGTTGTTTTTTTTGTCTTCTTGAAATAACATCTGATCTAATGTAGTTTCTTATGACCTCTTTTGGTGTGTAAGCCCTTTACAGTCACCAAGACTGTAAGAACCATTTACAAATGGTACACAAAACTCATAGTCAAAGACATAATTAACCAGAAATGGTCCTAAATGTATGATATCTATATCAGACAGGGTACTAGGTATTTGTGTGGTGGAGATTTGGGTTCTATTTAGTCCAAATTACATATTAACATAATTTATATCATTATAATACACTATATAGTCAAGAGATTTAGAAATGCAAGTGGTGAAAGTTAACAACGTAATAGAATAATACAACATAATCATATCATGTGCTTAGAATACCGGCCTCATAGAAGCTAGATCTTAAACCAGTAAAAAAAAAAAAGTGTTATATACTGTATAGTGTGACATTTATATATTTGTTCATTTTAGAAATCTACTGTTAAATTACTTTACTGATGCTATATTATGGTGCATTATGACTGTAGTGCATCATAATGATAAATTGTACATGGTGTTATTATTATTATTACTATAATAAGTTATACATTTACAGTAACAATACATTATGAACGTGGGCTTCATAGAAGGTGGTACTGTACATCCTGACATATCAGGCACTTGTAACTCTGACATGTGGTCCCTAGAGGGCGGTAGTTATATATACAGAGATCCACTGATGCACATGCCGAGTTTCTGACTGGTTCGTTGTGTCAGAGAGAGGAGAATATATACATATACATTTACATGGGTAGAGGTGTGTGGTTCTTATATCTCACTGTAGCCTTCAGCTTGGAGAAAGGCCACATGCTACAAAGCTCTGTTGTTTCCATATCATGGATTAGCAGAAAAGCACAAAAGCTCCACAGTTTCTGTCCACCCACCTTGACACATCCGCACACCTCCAAGCCCTCAGCACGCTTTCTATCATATGTGAATACAGGAGTTTCAGTTCTACCTGTAACTGAGAATTCTTACACTGCACTAGAACTGTGAGGATCCACTATATTCACAAAACTGTTCTGCGAAACCGTTGCTCTGATGTTAGATGTTCGTTGAAGAATGAATGTATCAGAGGTGGACAAAGTACTGGGAAATTATACTTAAGTGAAAGTAAAAATACTGGGTCAAACTCTTCCTCAATTCAAAGTGGACGTATCCAGCCAAAAAAAATACTCGTAAAAAATAAATGTTTTAACTGATGGAATTAAGTTAAAGTCATGTTTTCATGTGAAATGTAAATTTTATTACTTATCTAAAACTGATGTAAGATGATTAAATCTCTGAAAGTTTGCACTATTGCCTAGCCAATTATGTTTCAATGTTCCAATTATTATGAATTATTTATGAATCAATGCTAGTCTGACCTGGTATTAGCAAAGAGTTAATGTCAGCAAATTAGCAAAACATTCCTCAGAGTGCTTTTTCAAATTAGATCGAGGTCCTGCCTTCTAGAGAGTTAAAAGGAGACGCTTCCTTTTATATGAGTCTTTGCTTACTCCGGTATATTGAAACATTTTACTGAGGTAGGGCCAAGGTCGCTCATCCTCAAGCTCCACTCTGCAGTCCTGTGGCTTATACATATTCAGACCCACAGACAGCTATAGCGCTAACGTCATTGTGTAGCGTGAGAAGGTTACGGCTAGTGATGAACTGGCACGATTCTTGATAGTATTTTCTACATTGCTTTACACCGAAATGATGGGATGCTAAACTGATTCCCATTCAAATGATCTATGTAGTGTACAGTTATTGGCTGTATGAAAGAAAAAGAGACTTTTGTGATTTGTAACAAGTTCTCTGAAGGTCAAAATAAAATGCAAGGAGTAAAAAGTATGTTTTTTTCTCGTAAGTGTAACTAAGTAAAAGTAGACATATTGAATTTCCATAATAGTAAAGTATAGCATAAATACGCTAAAATAATACTGAAGTATAGCAATGGAGTACAACTTCTCAACTATTGTCCATTCATGTATATAATAAAATGAACATTAGCAGTTATGGAAATGAACAAATGACAACAAATGACAAACAAGCCTACTTTATACCAGATGAAGTTAAATGCATTGCAACACATCCCATACACTCCCATTTCAATCAGTGTAGCCTTCTACACAGAGCTGTGCAGCTGATACAATAATTCTGCTATATTGTGCATTGCATGCCTGTAATCTAAACAGTACACTGTGTCATTGAAAATTCTATGAAACGCTGTGAACGTGCTATCGTTCATAGAAATGAAAGTCTCACTGGATGGATAAACATTATTTAATCATATACTGTACACTTTTAGCAGGTTCATAATATCCTGCATGTTATATTCACTACTCCAGTGCAACACAGTTAAGCAGTATTGCATGAGCAAGAGTCTGGTTGTACTGAATATCGGCACGGTTGTGATTAGCCGTAGTATTCAGTATAACCTCATGATTGGGATAATGCTTTTATACAACAGTTCAAGTAAGTGACATTTTACACACAATATGACCAAATGTTCTATGTATTTTTGTTATGCTAGCAGAAATAGATCCCAAAGAACCTAGCTAGCTCCCATCACGTTGATTTATACATTCCCGTTAAAGGTGCTTCTGGTAAAATTGGCATCCCTTCTTCCTTTTCATCTAACAAGCTTTCATATTTAAGCCAAAAGTTATATTCCTGAAATGTAGCTTTTGCCATGTCTGTGGATGATGTTGCTAACTCTACTGTAGTAACAGTTTTGAACTAGGAAGTGGAATTTTACGTGGCGAACACAGACGAGCGGAGTGACACACACACACTGAAACGTCCCAGTGCGGTTATAGGAAATATAAGCACTCTTGGAACGCCGCTTGACCAATCAGATTAGTGGACTGGAACTAACTTTTGTATAATACATGATTAAGCAGGGGCATATGCTTGTATTTTGCACCATGATGTGAAACAGAACACTTTACATATTGGTAGACTTTTTTGAAGAGTAACTTATGGAATGAAAGATACCTGTATGTATTGAGATGGTGTTAGGGAACATGGTGATGCGGTGGAGAAAGTGTTGAATACTGTAAAAAGGGAACAAAAAGGTCATTTTAGTCCTTGTCACATGACTTGGATGACTTCAGTAGTGAACAGAATATGAGGGTTAAACATTTTTGGGTGCTGAGAGTTGCATGAAACAGTCTCTCCTGTGTGCAGGTCATAACGTCTGTGATCTTCATGCTCCCAACTCGACTGTCCTTCAGTTTAAGCTCTCACTCAGTGATTTAGTTGGGAGGTTTAAAATTCCCAAGAAGGCAGCCAGAGGGAGGAGATCGGGGCTGAGAAGGTTTAGGTGATGTGGTGTACTTGGTGGGTGGCAGGTGCTGGAGATGGTGTAGGGCACGAGCAAAGGAACAGAGGCCTCCATTCAGATGAGTGCAGCTCCACTGCAGTTCCCAGCCTTAGTCAGGGCTTAGCCTTTGAAAGGAGGGGAAGCAGTTAGTCAAACTCCAAGTTCTCTGCAATGACAGTCCCAGTAGTTCTCCAGCATGCGGTTGCCTTGTCACCCTCTCAGGTTGCACAGAAAAAGTCCCATCATACTACTGGAACCAAGACCTCCATCAGGATTTGGCTCTCTGGCGTCCTGACTGGGTGAAATTCAGGTACACAACGACCTTTCCTGCTATTTCTCTCATGTTTGTTCAACTCGTAAATTAAGTGGACTGTCTTGTGAAGGTTCTGTTACATTCTGCTAACATTTTTTATATCCATGCATTAAACGTGGCTTGACTGGTAATATTTTATAACCAGTGCTTCACGTAGGGGTTTAAAAAAGAAAGAAATGAGGCAAAAAGAAAAAAAAAATAGTCAAGCAATCATATTTGGATGGTCGGGTCTTGAAACAAGTGCATTGTTAAGTCAGTTTGGTCTACTACAACAAATCATAAATCAAATCATAGAAAAAATAAAGAATTATAACTACATGAACATAAAATATTCACTGCAAAGTTTTCCAAATATGAAGAAATAAACACGTAAATGAGTCACATATGTAAGTTGCTGAATCTAGTGTGTGATTGGTTTTTCTAGAATAGGAAAAATATACTGTATCTAAGAAAAACCTCTTGATCATATTCCATATAATTATTGACAGGATTGTCAAGCCTTTACTTCCAGTCTGACAGAACCAAAGTCTTCTAGTGTTCCCAAAATATTTCCCAGCATAACCAACATGCTGACCTTAGCATAGCGAGTGAATGCTGTAATGCTTGTAGTTTGTCAAGAGTTGGAGCTTGATTTTTCAGCAAACAGTAAAAGTAGGTATTGGACACATTTAAAAGGTTAAGAATAACAAAACTAGCTCCAGACATTCTCTGTTCTGACACAGAAGCTCAAAATTAGAGTCTAGCTGAATGGAAGCACCATCCGTTCCCATGTGCACAATAGTAGAGTGCTGATTGCACTGAAAATGATTTGTTGCTTCTTGATACGCTGTAATTTTTAACAGGTTTTATATAAATACCATTTAGCCGTGTGCTGAAACACAGAGAGTGACATGACAGGGCTGACTCCTTGGGTAAGAACACAGTCAATAAGGACAAAGCAGCGTTACCTCAGAGAGAGAGAGAGAGAGAGAGAGAGAGAGATTGATGAAGGGCATTCTCCAGGATGTTTTATGAAGGAGCCACAATCTAAGGGCCAGCCAAGGCCACGAGTCACTGATAGGCCTCTAAGGAGTGCATGTTACATGTTACTACACTTTACTGATGCCAGGTGCATGCCTTCAGACCAAACCACAGCACGGTGGGTAAAATCGGAGTCACGGCCAGCAACAATATCGCTCTTATTCTATCTGTCTCTCCTATTAAACTTCAGTAATCTGAAAACACTGTTTATTCTTCACTGTTTCACCATTCTGACTTCTTCTTTCTTCTGCTAATCCAAGGTAAACATTTTTTTGGTTCAAATAAAAATATTTTACGGCATATTTTTTAAGCACAAGTCCTAATAAATTAATTAAGTAATACTTTTGGATTGAAAGAAAGAAAGAAAGACAGAAAGAAAGAACGAATTGACATTTAATACGTATACATAAACATGGTAGAATTCCAAGTATCGTCAACTTGTAATAAATACGTCAAAATGTTCTGCCATTTATTAAAAGTGTAAAACACTGTCAACACTTGTTAAATATGTGGAATTGGTTTGGCACTTGAAAATGTGTTCTGAGGTTTTTGTTCACTTCGGAGGCTTTCCAAGATTTTTCTCTAACATTTGTCCAGGACTGTAAGGGACTGTCAGCGTACACATTAATATTCCTTAATGTTAGAATTCTGTCTTTGTGCTCTCAAACTCCCTGTTTTCAATTTATTTTGGACAATATGTCTTTATTCTAATAAGTGATATTTACCTCATAAATAAACAATATTACAGGTACAGTGGGAACTGTGATGTGAAAATGCTTTGATTTTGCATTCATTTCTAACTTAATACAACAATTTTCAATACAAATGATATTATTGACAACAACTTGAATGAAAAGTAGCATCTTTGAAAATTTACATGAATTTTACATGAGTTTCTTAGTATTTAGTTCATCGCCTTTTTTGCTTTAATGACAGTGTGCACTTGAGCTGGCATGGACTCCACGAGTTTATGTAAAACTTTATGATCCATTTTAGATCGAATCCATCGGTGTGTCGTCTGATCGTACGCTTCAATAGAAGAGATTAGACATGAGGAAAATCTGAGCTTTTGTACAAAGCAGTTAACACGGTCAATATCACACATCTGCTTACATTTAAATAGAGACCAAGAAATATTAAATATTCAAGATATTGAACATTTACTTTCTGTTTGTTTCCAATTTAATAATTAAATAATAAAAATCCCAGATTTTCAATGTGGTTTCAGACTTTTGGACCCCCCTTGTATATACACTTTTACACAGTTATTAAATTACAAAATATTTTAAATATTGATGTTGATTATTGATAATAATACTAATGATAATAATAATAATATTTTCTTAATTTTTAAAAATTTTGGATTGTCTGCTTTAGACAGGCTACAAACATTTAAGAACTGTTTTGCTGTATGTTATAGTACCAAGTAATATGTTTCCCTCTGTCTGTGTGGGTTTCCTCTGGGTATTCCTGTTTCCTCCTCCAAAAACATGCCAGCAGGTTGACTGGTTACTCTAAATTGGTACTGGATAGAAGTGAGTGTGTGATTAGCATACCTAACAATCTCTCTCTCTCTCTCTCTCTCTGTCCCTCTCTCTCTGTCAAACCACCAGTGATCCTGACCCCTTCTGCTCTCCGGACCTGCCTGATCCATCCTGATGCCCTACTTCTGGTTGGAGTTCTCATCGGTTGGAGATCGCTCATGCTGCTGCTGATGGCCTCCAACACGGACGGCCTAAAGATACATGAGATTACTGAGGATGGACTTAGACACCATGAAGATGGCTTTGGACTTCAATAGATATGAACAGTTTTGCTACGATGGCTTAAGACTACAGTTACTATAATAGCTTTAGGACTGCGATTCCCACAAACAGTTTTGCACTCAAGTCTCCATCAGTGAATAGTTCAATAACTTCAACACAATAGACTTCACATGAAAACTATAATAAATTTTCATGGTTACACAATTGCACTATTTGTCCATGTAGTACACAGTTATAGAAGGGAATGATTTATAATCGCACTATCCGTGTCACCCAGATGAGGATGGGTTTCCTTTTGAGTCTGGTTCCTCTCAAGGTTTCTTCCTCATGATGTCTCAGGGACTTTTTTCCTCACCACCATCACCTCTGGCTCGCTCATTACGGATAAATTTATAAGTTTAAAATTTATATCCTGTATTTATATATTTCTGTAAAGCTGCTTTGTGACTATGTCCATTGTTAAAGTGCTATACAAATAAAACTGAATTGAATTGATTCACGATGATGGATGTGTGTATTCCACGTCTTGCACCGGTGTTCCCGGGATATACTCCGGATCTGTTTCCACTCTGGCCAGGATTGAGCACTTAAAAGAGAAGTTAGATTAGATAAATGAGGATGTAATAGAAAGAGATCAATATGTTTCAAATAGAAGTGCTCTATTCTTTACTTTCAGTAGGAACAGGTTTCACTTTTTTCCCCATTAATATCACATTGGCTAATGTACAAACTGCTGTTCAGGGAGATGTGAGTTTAACTGGGTGCAAAGCTTTAAACACACACCATTTCACACAGTGTTTTTTGTATGATTTAACTGGGCTTTATTTATACAACTTAGAGGGAACTGTGGGTTCCATTTGGAAGAATTTTTCTCATGATTGTCTCGTTTATTTTAGCTTGCCTGTTTCTGCTCCTCAAATTAGAATTTAAAACGAGGTTATGTCTCTCTCTCTCTTCTCCACAGGAAATGTCCTCCACAAATTAGCTATCCAAACATCATTCTCAAAACGGACAAATTGAATAATTTGCCCCAATTCCCTGGGCAAACACACACTTTCACGCATGCTGATAGGATTAACTGTGTGTGCTGAGGTGTGGGCAGTTTTCTCAAGCCAATTTTTTAGGATTTCTAATCCAACATTCTTTGGACTCGTCCAGCTAGCCACCCATGCCACTCTAATTAACTTATAACCACTACATTATTGCCGCTGAGCCCTTTGAGTCCAGGCATCTCTTTCATGTCTGAGTGTGTGAGTGTGAGTGTGTGTGTGTGTGTGTATGAGTGAGTGTATGTGAGAAAGAAACAGACAGAGAGAAGGGAAAAAAATGATCAGTAAAAGCCCTCCTTACTGGACATAAGTAAACTGTAAATCCTGAACTGTTGTTCACATTTACAGATCTGTCTCTTTTGGAGATATGCAATATAAGAAGGATTCTTTCTCTTCTTTATCTTCTATTTTATCTTGGCATCCAGTAACTAAACTGCCTTGTGCACTAATGATCTCCTCCTCTTTCTATTTCTTTTCTCTACAGCAAATCGTTAGCTCCAAAGACAAACTGCAATATTTACCCATATTTACCTCCACACATGTTCACAGGTATTAACATGGAGTCATCAAGAAAGAAATTTAATTTAGGTTAACAGGATTTAGGAGGATTCTGCAATTAGGAGGAAATGCAAACGAAATTGCAGAGAAGAGTTCATTTATTCATTTTGGGAAACGTGCACAAGTGAGAATCTAAATCAAGAATATAGATGAACAGTTGAGAGTTTAAAATTGTATTTTTGCCAGATGACTTTTTAGCATTATCATTGAACTTCAAGGTTCAAGGCTCTTTATTTGTTCCATACATTTACACACATGTGATGAACTTTGGGATTTGGGTTGATTTTGATGATAATAGTACTGATACTAGAGATAGCATGCTAGTCCCAGTTATTAGCATTTAGAAACAAATGCAGAACAGAATTAAGCATCACGGACCAACACAAAGAAACAGAAATATTGAAATATTGTTCTGACATTATGTTTTGATGTCCAAATATGGCAGAATGTTGGCTTTGTATTTTTGTCTACTATACATCAGAGGATATTTTTCCAGACTTAAGAGTCGTGCACACACAGCGAAGTTTGTCAAAAACAGAGGCGTGTATCAGTTATGTTTTCCTCATGACCATTTTTCTAGTGTGATATCGGCTTATCCAGCACCACTATTTGACAGTTTGATGTAACCAATATATCGGATATATATGAAATTTATTTTTTGGGCTGTAAATACCTTCACAAAACTATGAAATGCCATCTGAGGCTAATATTAAATACATAAATACTGTATGACACTGTTAATAGTTAATAGTTAATAGTATCATCCCTTTAACGTCCATGAGTTTCGCTTTGTTTTGTTTTGTTTCCGTACAGAGGACATCGCAGGAAATAGCACCTTGAGAACCAATTTAAATAAAATTATGAACTATTAATATTTTCTTTACAGGAAAAGTACGTGGAATTAGCCAAACATATTGGCATTATTTTATTAATTCAACAACACAAAATAGAGAGTTAAAAGCATGATAAAATGGCTCACATCCTTCATACACATTGTGATTTCGTGACCTTGATTATATTGGTATGTCCTTGGTACTTCAAGTTGTGCACACAATCTAAAAGTAATAAAATGCTAAAGTATTAGGGTGTGCTGGATCAAGTGCTCTTTTATAAACTGCTGAATCATGATGGTGGAAGCCAATTTGTTGAAACAAGACAAATTTGCAGTGATTAATGTGATGATTACAACTAGGATTAATCATGCAACAATATATTAGCAATATCCCAGACTCCTATTAGATGTTTATTTCAATACTTTCCATATTCTCATTGATATATCATCATATTAGTCTTTTTTTTATTTAACTGTCTGTTGCTTTAATGTTACATCATATTACATGTTCTACATTTTCCGTCTCTGATTTTATGGACTTGATGGCAAGTTTTTGTGTTACTGTAATACACGCTACTGAAAAACCCCCATCCTGGACATCTCTACTTAAGAAAGATCTGGCAACCGCTGAGACACGCAGTTCATCTGCACAGTAAGAACGCACTCAAAAAAATCAATGTTTACAGCTGCGTAAGCCGGGTCTGAATACAAGTAACTGTCTAACTTTTGGAGTTAAGTTGCTGACTCTGAATACGGCTTATGAAAAGGTGCAAAGTTACTCTAATAATCTGTTTGAGTCATTGTGATAGTTTCAGTTTTCATGCACTGAGGATTTCATCACTCAGCTGTTCTTTTTTTCAGTGATTTTCAAAAATGAAGCAAATTAGACCATTAAATATTACTAGCTCTGAGGTAACAAAAGGTCATAAGTTTGTGGCCCAGAAATGTATATTGCTTGAATTGTTTATCTAACATTTAACAGAATTGTTAAACATAATCTTTCTGTAATGTGACAGCTTTGGGTTTACAGCATTCACACTTTTTCTAGAGATGTTCACTACCAGGAAGCAGTTTCGAAAATGCTTGCAGTGCACTTTCAACATGTAGAACATTAAAATAAGCTACAGTGTGCTCTTTTGCTCTTTCTTTTTCTCCCGCTTGTCTGTGGAAATCAGGAGGCAGATATATTTTAGCGCCACTCTGGCGCGAGGATCCGGAGAGGCTGACTTTCCCTCTGTTCATCCTGTGGTCGCCTTTGGCAACACATGCCAGAATTCCCCTGCTGTCAACCTGAAAGGCAGGGCCTTCTTTCTCTCTTCTTTTTTACTTAATGGATCAAAAATCCATTTGTGGAAAGGCTGCTGGATCTTTGGAACAAAACCGAGGGTCAAGTTAAGCTCATTGAACATACTGAAACTACTGTATTCAACTCTCTCACCACACGGTAGGCCAAGAGCTGGGCTCCTGATAATGGCTGCTTTATTTGAGAATGTAAGGGGGATTTTTGTGAGAAACTTGTAAAGAGCCCCGTGCTGGCACAAACTGACACAGTTTAAGACCTCATGACCATTAGTGATAACTGAGGTGACTCTTGTGTTTATGCTGAACTGGAAACAGTGTTTAAACACTTAAATATTATTACAAATGAGAAACACAACTGCAAAAAGAGGGTTGATTGAGGGGAAAATAGGCCATTTTGTCCTCATTTAGCTTCCTAATTAGGTATAATGCTCTTATAAAGTTGTATTAATAGAAATACATACAGTACCCATGAACTTCTCAACTTTCTGTCTGTATTCCTTTATTTGTTTATCCCACTATCTCATGCACTCCAGTTATGCTTATCAGTCTGTGCTCTTTTTAATGTGTTTTTAATCTTGCAGTCCTACACAAATTATTATGAAAGCACGAACTTTTCAAGGTATTTACTCCTTGGAGCTGTTGTCTGGTCCAAGTTGAAATTCTTACTTAATAATTAATATTACTTACTGAATAAAATGCTTTAAGAAAAAATAACTGAATGATAACAGAATAATAATTGGAGGGTAGTGATTTAAAATGAAAAGCGTGCATAAAAGCTAAAAAGAGTCCCTCTTCAGTACCAAATACATGGGAATCCTTTTACATGTTGGTTTTCTCTGTCTGCTGTTGGACTGGCATGAGATATTAGCCCTAGGGCAGTAATTCATGGGAGGTTTTAAGTAAAAGGTCTGAAATATTGAAGTAAGGTAAAACGTTAGAGTGTATGTAATATAAATACCACCTTACAGTCCAAGACTAAGGTCTGTGCTTTTTTATTGCACGTCCTGCAAAATGCTCTTGAAAACTGGGCAAGTTAAAATCAAATCAATCAAAATGGCTGCAACAGGCTGAAAGCTGCTGGCTACGCAGGATCCTGCTCAGGTACAGTGTGGGAAAGACACTCATCTCTGTCATGCTACTGATAGTTCTGTTTGCATTTGGCCTTTCCGCTGAACAAGGCATTTTTGTGTGAAATAAAGCCTTCATATATATATATGCCAGTTTGTAAAATACTATAAAAACACTTTCTGGGTTGGTTACAGGGTGTTTTTATATTCTCTCAATACCCCTGAACCCCTACTCTGTTCAGATCTTCTATAGATATCTGAACAATATTACTGAAAGTAGATGGTCTCATACCTTACACTGACAATTTTAATTTCTATTGATCATTGTTAAAAAATCAGTAGACACTTTGTGGATCTGCAAAGCACCATTTTACTCCATGCACTGTAGAGATATAAGGACAATAGATCTGAAGGAAATACAAGTCAATACCTATGAAATCAGCACATAATTCAGTTCCCCGTTTGATTCATCTCAGTGGTTTAGCTTCTGCACTAGTAAATGGAATTTTTTTTTAATTATTGAGTAATCCCAAAAATGGCAAAGTTGCCCTTATTAGTGCACACTGTCTGGTTTTTATTAAAACAATGTAGCAAGCAAACAAAACACAAATCATGACTTGTACAGATAACAAAAACTTGTAACTGTCAGATATACTGCTGGAGCGAGACTTGGTAAAGTAGCACCGAGCATTCCAGGTTATTTAAAGGGAGTAGTATGATTGCAAATAGGCGTCATCAGGTCACTATGATCAGGGATTGGAGATTGACAGGAGGTCATGTGATGAGGTCGTGGGCTGCAGGTCATGGGAGTTGTGAAATGGGTGTGACAGTAAAATGCCTTACCCAAGAGGTCAATCCAGGAGCTGAACAGGCATCTTTTCAGGGCCAGTTTCTAGTTTGTGAGACTAAACATTCAGGAGGATATGAGTCTTGCAGGAACTCCCAGTCAATGAGATACTGGAGTTGCCCTTGGCGATGATGAGCATCAAAGATGGACATTACAGAATATGCTGGTGTTCCTTTAATATCTAATGCCAAAGAAGGGGTTTGATTCAGGGTTGGAATCATCCAGCAGGTCAGGAATGACAGGCTTGGGAAGGGAAACATGGAAGCCTGTGGATATGTAGTAATGACATGGCAGCTGTAGCTTTTAGGTTACTTCACTGATTCGTTGAATTATTCTGAAAAGGCTATGTAACAGGGAATGTGATTCCTCCTCCTGAATGGTCTAAAGTCTACAGTCACCTGTTCGTAAGTGGGAGTGTCAGATCAGCGTATGTCAGCAAACTCCTTTTGTCATTGAACTGTTTGGGTTAACTGTTGATATGCTCACTCCTATCCTCCCTCTCTTTTTGGAAACACTCATCAACACCTGGTGCATCTGTGGGTGTGGTGTGTGAAGAAAAGAGTGGAGGTTGATAGTCCATTAAAAACTGGAAATGTTGTGAGCTGGTTGGTTTAGTGACACTGGGTGGTCATTGCAGAAAGTGTGAAGGAATCAAACAAATTCTTGGTTGGCTCTTACAATTTGCCTGTTAGCTTGAGGATGATAACCAGAATTCAAACTAATGGATGCTCCTAATTTCACCATAAATGCCCTCCATACATCTTATATTAATCATGTCCCTCAGTCTTCTGGGATACCAGTGTATCTGAACATGTGTTGAAACAGAAGTTCCACTGTTTTGAATGCTGTAGGTAAGGCAGGAGGAGGGAATGGGCCAGAGGAGCAGTTCATCACCAATAAGAAGGCCATTTTGCCTTGAGAAGAGTGCAGATCTGCAGTAAAGACTACAGCAATATGGGACCATGGGCAATACAGGCATGGTAAAGTCAGGTGTTAACCAGCTGGCCAAGTGCAAGGAACCTTAGTCTGGGAACACATGGAGCATGATTTAACCAAAACCTTTGTATGTGTTGTACAATGGTTTCCCAACAATATTCTGTAGTGCGGAGGTGATGAGTCTTTGTAACCCCTTGGTGGCCAGTGGCAGTAGAAGTATGAGCTCAGGGTCAAAAAGACTGGAAGGGACATGGCTCTTATTTGTAAGGCAAAAGCAGAGTGATCTTGGACAGGCCAGCTGAACTGGTGCTCGATATCCCAGCTTATGGCACTGATGAAGCATGACTTTGGCAAGATGGTGTTGTTAGTGGTGCATTTGGGATCAGTGGGATACATACCTGTGGGGGCATCTGCTTTAAGATTTTTGGAACCTGGACAACATGAGAAGGTTAACTGTGGCAAAGAAGGCTTGTCTTGGTGTGACTCGCCTTGCTATTTTAAGGTATTCTAGGTTCCTCTGGTCTGTGTTGACTACAAAGGCATGCTCAGCTCCCTCCAGTGAATGCCAGCATTCCTCCAGTACTTACAGCTACCAATATCATAATTACTTTCTGTGGATGTGAGTTTCATAGAAAGTGAGATATACTGTATCTAAGCTGGGGTGACCTGGCATAGGGATAGGATTGTTCGCAGCCCTTCATCAGAGGCATCAACCTCTACTATGAATGGTAAACTTGGATCAGGTTGTTTTAGAATAGGGGCCAAGGCGAAGGCTTTATAGTGCTGAATGTATGATCCATTTATTTTTTCCAGAGTAGTTTCTTTAATCCTCCCTTAACGAGTGACATGAGATGAACTGGAATGATGCTCACATTTTGCAAAAATTGAAAATGTGCAAACCCTAGGAATCTCTGTAGGTCTTTGATGCTTTTGGGTGTGGGCCACTCTGGTAATACCTGGATCAGGATACTTATGATGTAACTAGGAAAGGTGACTTTTGGAACTTACCCTACTCTGCATTGACAAAGAGATTGTTTTGGATAAGTCTGTTCAACACCCTTTTCACATATTGCATGTGCTGGGTTAGGGACTGTGAAAATTATAAAACATAACACCCCTAGTCTCAAGTAGAGATGTGCACAGGACTTTACCGCAATATTTTCTAATGAATTTAGTTGGTTTTATATCAAATAATAGCTAACATGCAAAACTCTAGGTTTCTTGAGGACTTTGTTTTAGGGTCATGAATCATTCATCTCATTCATCCAGACAGCAGAGGCCCATTCAACTCACTGCCTTCCCAGTGAGCAGTGAGTTGAACTAGGTTACTTTGTCTTTATCAGATTTGAGCGCTTGCAAAGAGAAGTACAGTAAGTCCTGCAGTTGGAAACCTTGGCACTTGGAAGAATATCTGGCATACTTGTCAGGTTGTGTGATGAGAAGCCTGTTGCATGAAGTGGGCACCACCATGACGGTACTGGGATTCACCACTTGTTCTCCCTGGTTGGCAAGGCTTCGTAGTGTTGTGTGGATGGCAGAGATTTGACTACAGCCTTGGGCAGAGAGGGCTTACTGGATTTCAGTAAAGCCTGGTGCGTCCATGAAGTCTTCTGTCATGAAGAAGGCAGATGAAAGTATAGATTTTATGGGTTTGTTAAAACCAGTGTAGCAAACAAACAACAGCTAGCCACTACTCAGAAAAGTGAGACAATCAGCAAACAGGAATAAACTAGAAATGAATAAATGAGAAAAATTAAATAAAGGTAATGTTTAAAGCACTAAACAAGACAGGCAGATTGTCATGGAAAAAGCAAGTAACATTGAAGGTCCAGGTTTTTAAAGCGAGTAGTGGTACTGAGACTGTAGGAGTAGGTGACTGTGAGCGGGGGCAGGAACTTGACTGAAGACATGATGATGTCTTAATATATACATATATATACTAATATAATGTCTTAATATAAATACATAAATTTTTTATGCAGTGATTCAATGTATAAAAGGAATTTAAAAGGAAAAATACAAATACTAGATTTAATTTAAGGCAAAAAGACCATATTTATACATGTTAATGTGTGTGCTGATATTTCTGGCCACACACTCCCTCATCAGCACCAACATCAAACCACGTTTTAATCTGTCTACCAATATTCCCGGTAGACATTCCCAACATTCTCTGCTTAAGCCGAGAATCAGAGTCATATCTACCTATAAGTATGGCAGTGGCCACCAGGGGGCCCTGTACGAAAAGACTTTATTTAATGTACATTGTAATAATTTCTGGTAGGTAAAAAATCAATGCACTGTAGTGTGTTAACCACTCCTCTTCCCAACAATCACCCATCCAAAAAACTGTTAAAGAAGACTTTTTTCCAGGACTGTGCTTGGATTGTATCATGTCTCACTTGCTAGTCTCTTTGAATAAAAGTGTCTTCTAAATTCAATTATAAAGAATAAATAAGAAATTATGCCTATTTAACTATTTAACTATTGCTGTTTATTTTCTCCTTTGGATGTCAGAGGCCATTTTCTATATTTAGCACAAATATTCGACTACTTCTGTTCTTTCTGGTAGCTGAAATTCAAAGCGTCTCCAGTGTGTGACCTAATTACCCACTCCTAACCCCAACCATCACTCATAAACACACGTACGCACCAAATCAAACACAACCACCATGCACCACTGTACCTGCCAGCCAACCATCTAAACTAAGAGCCTTTATGTGCTGTGGATTTTGTGGCCTGAGGCTCAGGCACACGGTACAAGGTTCCTGGAAAGTGCAGACCGCGGGGGGATTCACACACCCACACACACACACACACACACACACACACACACACACACACATACACACAGGCTGCATCATGCTACACCCCACTGGTGCCCACAAAAAACACCTGCCACCCACACTGACCAGACGCTGGTCAGCAAGAATTATACTCTCACCCCTTAAACCAAATTCTCATCCAGTACAGTATAGTACAGTATAATCAACATGCTACTATAACTCATTTCACCAATTATGAAAAGTCGAGTTTGCCAAATTTTATTTCTCAAAAAAGATCGCAAGGCATGTATTACCATTTCACTGAAATATATGCTGTCACAATATGTTTTAAGAAGGAAGCGACTGGTGTGGGAACAGGATATTCAGATATATTTCTGTGTCATTACTAGTTTTTTCACAACTGACGGAAAAAATCTGTTCTTGTACCTGGTCTTAGACGTTCTGTACATACTTAAATTGAGCTTTAATTCTTTGTTGTCTAGCCACCGTGAAAGTGATGCCATATTCCAAGCACATGATTCCTCCATGGTGTCACCGGAGTTACTAAAACTGTTCACTGCTGATCTGAATAACAAGAGAACTTCTTCTGAGGCTTTAAGGCATTTGCTGCTTAAGAGGTGACTGCACTCCTAGAAAAGAAACAGCACTTCAAGGGTTCTCCGAGGGCTAATTGGGTAAATAAGGGGTTTTTACTTCCTAAAAAAGGCTGATAGGAAAACACTACGTTGTAGGGTTTTACGCAGAACCTTTGAGACTTCCTCCAGAGAGACAACCGAACTAAGTTTTAGGTGCAAAAAAAAGAATGACATGAAGTGACGAAGACTGTATGAACCAGGAAACACCAGAGTGGCAAGTCAAGTGGTAAGAAAGTATAGCTCTAAACATCATAAGTGGTGGTTTTGACTTCAGGATCTCAGAATATCTACTCAGAGCATCTGCACCTTTTTTAATGAAAAGGAAGAATTGCATATATTTCTGCCATTTTACTAAAGATTCTCTAAAAATGAATGAATCCATGAAAAAGCCATGACATTACTGTCTCAGCTTTATGACATTAAAAGTCATGCTTTGGTGCGATTGGGCAAGAAGACCTAAATACATACTGTATGTACACTCAGTGGACACTTTATTAGGGACACCTTTACACCTGCACATTCATCCAATTATCCAATCAGCCAATCATGTTACAGCAGTGCAAGGCATAAAATCATTCAGATACAGGTCAAGAGCTTCAGGTAATGTTCACATCAAACATCAGGTGGTTGGTGCTACCAGATGGGCTGGTTTGAGCATTTTGGAAACTGCTGATCTCCTGGGATTTTCACACACAGCAGTCTTCAGAGTTTACACAGAAAGGTGCGAAAAACTAAAAACATTAGATTCAACTTTATTTACAGAGCCAATGAAATGAAGTATTTCACATATCCCAGCTTGCTAGGAAGCCAGGGTCAGAGCACAGGGTCAGCCATGATACAGCACCCCTGGAGCAGATGTGGTTAAGGGCCTCGCTCAGGTGGCCAAGAGCAGCAGCTTGACAGTGCTGGGGCTTGAACCCCTGACCTTCTAATCAGTAACCCAGAGCCTTAACCTTTCAGCCCTTTTTAGATTAGATTAGTCATTCAGTAAGCAGCAGTTCTGCAGGTGGAAATTCCTGGTCGGTGAGAGAGGTCAGACTCGCTTGAGCTGACAGGAAGGCTATGGTAACTCAAATAACTACTCTTGAAACCGTGGTAAGAAGAAAAGCATTCTGAGAAGCTTTTCTGCTCACCATGGGTGTAAAGAGTGCTGGCCTTCCTGTCAGTCTGAACCAGTCTGGCCATTATCCTCTGACCTCTCTCATCAGGAACGAGTTTGATCAAGGCACAACTCACCAGAGTTTTTTTTTCCCCGATACTGTTCTGTCTAAACTCTTGTGTGCATGAAAATCCTAGGTTTCTGAAATACTCAAACCATGATAGTCAGAGTCACTGAGATCACACTTCTCCCTCATGCTGATGTTTGAACATTACCTGAAGCTCTTGACCTGTATCTGCATGATTTTATGCATTGCGCTGCTGTCACGTGATTGGCTGATCGGATAATTGCACGAATAACCAAGTGTACAGGTGTTCCTAATAAAGCGGATGGTGAGTCTGTATTACACACACAATAAAGACGATTATAATAGATTATTCTTGTTATTAACTGAGTAACACACTCACTTACAGAAGGACCACATATGCTAACGTGGGGATGTCAGACTGCGATTATTCAAAGCTCCTAATCAGTTGTCTTGTTTAATACAGACTCTAATTTGATTTTCCTATCCTGTTATTAGTTCTTTGTCTCCTTTCTTCCTCCCAAAAAAACTGCATTTGTGACACAAACACTTTCTTGGTCTGAGCCAAAGAATTACACCATTATAGTGTGTGAGTGTATGCATGTAGTTTCCCATAGCATTCCAGTGACCTAAGTGGAAATAATTTTTTGAACTGAATTACAAATAATTACAAATAATTACGTCTCATTGATCTCATTAATCCCTTCTTTAATTGATGCCATCATCAATTACAGGACCTACTGATTTACATTCATATATATTTATATGTCATTGTATATGACACTTAGAAATTGTTTGCATTTTTGTATCAACTTGAAATTATACTGTAATATTTCCCAGAATGCTGAATGCAAGTCAAACATGACAGTAGGATGTATGATGTGTATTTTAGTCAAATACTGCCCTCTTGTGGTGGGGTTTTTCTTATATGCTTGCAGACAAGTCTCAGAACTACAGTACATAGCATTATAAATGACTGACACTGACACTGTCACCATTCCGAAACTCCACATCGAATAAAGAAAAGAAGAGAATGACTACAGACTAGGCTTTATCTGATCACTTCTGAGCAACGAATGAGACAAGGTAATTCATGTATTAGCAGAAATGTCTCGTGTGTTCGTGCAATGGCTATGAGAACTGTGTGTAGTGCAACATGAATGAATGAATGTGAGTCAAAGCAAGTAAAGAATTTGTTAACTATCCTGGGAGTTTAGAGAACATGTGATCATAATGCATAAGGAACAGTGCAAATGTTTCAATGAGAGCAGTTTGTCTGATCTGAGTGGTTAGTCATGTGAAGGTTAATCTGAGGCAGGGTTGTGTTCTAGTAACCGGATGGTTCAAGACATTATACATGGTTCAGCCCATCTTAATCCATATTAAATGTCAGCGGATGCCCTGAACCTCCACTCAAACCGGGGCCCAGGACAACTTCCTCCATGATGAAGAATGAGATGTTCATTAGTCATTACAAACTACTATGGACTTACACCATAGTAGTGCAGTGTATTTATAAAGTATCATCTGAAGGATGATAAAAGGCTATATTTCCGTACAATGAGTGACAAAATTATTTTTGAATATGTCTATGACTGTGATTATTATGATTATTATGAAAGCTGTAAAAGGGAATTTGGCTCCTTTTGTTATTGTGTGGTCCAATTAGGGCCAAATGTTAGAGCCATCTTAAATGATAGATAGATTCTTTACTGTCATTGCGCAGGGTACAACGAAATTGAGTGTCCCTCCTAATAGTGCATAAGAATAAAATAAAAAGGAGTAAGGGATAAAATAAATATAAAAGGATATAAATATTAACATAAATGATCAGATCTGTTCAGTTAAGATAGTAAATGATTGCAATATTGTTTCATTTATTATTGTACATATGAGCAAATTCATAGACTTCAGAGAATTGCTTACCTGATTACATGCCCATTTATCCATAGAACTACGTATCTGTTATCTATACTAGTCATGAATGCTTACACCTAGTGTTGCATACCGGTCACTGCACCTAGATCACACCTGGACGCAGGTAAGGTCCTTATAAAGGGGAAGTAGTATCCATCTTGGACTGCCAGTCAGGAGGAAGAAATAGTTTTTAACTGCTTTGCCAGTTGCATGGTCGCTTTGTTATACTGCTGTACTGTGCTCTTTGTTTGACAAGAAAAACTTTCTTTTAAGGAAAATGATCACTTATGTTCATGGATTTATTTATTTATTTTTATTGCCTTTTTTTTGATTGTCCGAAAGTGCATTGACTGGAATCCGGCTTGTACGAAATCAGACATACAATCACATACGATATTTTTATTTTAGTTCTATTTCTCTTTATTTATTCATTTCAGCCTTTACATACTGTATTCCTTCATTTATTCCTCCATTTATTTTTTTTACATTGTACATATTTATTAAATTGTACTATTAAGATTCCTACATTTATTAATTTTGTGATTATTTATTCATTTATAACGCAATGAACGTATTTTTTCTTTCTATCTCTTTATTTTTTCATTTCTTTCTTTATTTCCTTGTTCTTGTGCTAATGAGGAGGCTCACTCAACACCTCCAAACATCCTTCCCATGTTAGTGATGCCATTTTGAAACCATTCTGCTATAAATATACTGCTGTTTAATCGGCATGTCCACAGTTTAATATTTATTTGAGAAGCGTCTTTATATAATTTACTAAAATCACAACTTGTGCAAGGTTTAAAACTCTTTCCACTCACTGTCCATTTCAAGAACTAGCACTGTTCAGTTTAAGGACTTTATTTTTTTTGTGGGTTTTTAGCAACACAACTAATAGCATTGTAAGCTTTATCAACATACAGAAAGTTATCTCTGCCCGTGTGTGTGTAAGCATTTACATACACACACATTCCTAGGCTACTTTTCAGACATAATTCCCTTTGTTTATTTAACATGGCTTTCATCAGCCATTTATTGCTTTTCTAAGTCCTTTTACACATCTAAAATAGTTTCACATGGAACACACTGTACATTTTTGACCTCTAGTGGACATAAGAGTTTCCACCACTTCACAAAGCTTCGTCTCAGCATCACTACTGGTTTGCAACGCAGTGGAACATGTTTTAGGCCATTATTTTCAACATTTAAGATATTCTGTCACTGTTTTATGACACTACTCTACTTGCAAAAAAAAAAACAAAAAAAAAAAAACACTAGGACACATCAGAAAGAATGCAGGGTTTAAACAGATAGACCTCATTTGAGATCATAAGTTTTCTAACACAGTATCAACATACAAGATTTAGGCTTCATTATTGGCTCAAAATGTTTCTACAAACATCAATGTGATTTTTTTTTGTTACCAGAGAAACAAAAGAACGGCCTTTAAATTTACTAAAACATGCCGAGACATTAGAAATACAATGAATTGTTTAACCAGTGATCGATCTCTGTATGCCATATTTATTTATCAGTTATTATGGGCTTCTTTTTGATCTAAAGCATTTTGTATGAATGTATGATTGCACGATAAGGAATCAAAAACCTTAACCCTTAAATATGGTTTTCATTCTGTACAATTGGCTATTCAGACATTCAGAGAAGATTCAAATAATCCTGAAACCAACTTTTAACGCTTGATCCTTTTAGCTCATATCTGGCTTCACTTGCCACACTCAATTTCACAATACATACACATTTTATATCCTGTATCGTACTTATAAAAAAAATTGCTCTCCCCCCCCCCAAGAAAATAAGTCGGACAAATGTTCAATTTTGTGACTTTTTTTAATTTCCCAATAAACAGGACTGCAAACAAAGACTTTAGAAGAATGTTTTTGGCCTCCTGGTGGTGAAGCGGGGCTTGTGCTGGCGACGCAGAACCCTGTGGGGGAGAGGGAACTTGATCTTGGAATCCTGTTGGACAAAAGACATGAACTGTGTTAACCAGTGATCACGTTCACTTCATACATGAACAATCCTTGCACTGGGATGTGGCCAGTTTTCAAAGCCGCCAGACTTTAAGACGGAACACTTGATCTGGAAGAGGTACCTGGCCATTTTTTTTTCTTGCAGGTATTAAAGCTGAACTGGCAACAGCACCAGGCCAGTGAGAGACCTGCTGATTAGCAGCACTGAACTCGTGAAGTCTCAACAGTACCATGAACTCAGAGCTTAGCTTCTTAAACAGTAAACAAACCCTTATTACTCAATCAGCAGTTGAATGAGTGAAGAAAGAAGACTTACGTGGAACTGCTTGATGGCGGCTCTGCGACATTTGTTGGCTGGGATCACCTGCACTTTCATGATCTGAATGGCATGAGCGCGAGCACGGTGACGAGCTCCCATATCCCGGTCTACACACGATTCAACAGAATGAACAAAAACAATAAGTGAAAGAGCACAAAGTATGAAAAAAACCATCAACACGGTCCATAACAACTTAAATGTGATCCTGTAAGTTTGATGTTGAACCTTGAATTCACTTCCAATGGCACATAAGAGCTTATGAAAGGCGACAAGGCCCTGTTTCTTTGCGCACACATAGCAAGAGCATTATACACACACACAATGATCTTTGGGTTTGTGTGCAGCTTTTCTCCCGTTAATAATGAAGTTGCGTAGTACAGAAAAAGTCGTGTGGTCATGGTACTCACAGCACTGGGTAACAGCGCCGGAGGTGGTGAGGTCTCTGTACTCGCGGTACATGTTGTGGGTGCCACTGCGGGAGTCGTAACGCAGCCAGATGCCAAAGTTTTTCACCTTCAGGGGAGATTTCTCATGAACCTATGGATGAAAAGAAGCATGTTAGACAAGGCTTTATTTCAACACCACAATCACAAACAGCACTCTGCAAATATACAGCGATCAAATTCCTACTGCAGTCTGTTAAACTCATCTGTGCATCATATTGTACACTTCATGCTCCAGGTCAGATGTGGACAAAAGTATAAAAAGCACCTCAACTTTCTTCAAAAGTGTCATTAAGCCTAAAACGCAAAATATTCAAAGCTGACACACTGATAATCTCTGATACTTATGATTTGTATAAAAGATTTAGTGCAGTGATTTGACTGTCACTTGTCTGATCTCGGTGCAGGTTGATGCTGATTGTTTCTGCAAAGCCGATCCTTAGCGCCGCAGGAATTTCCACACAATCTTACATACACAATAAATGTACAAACTAGTTTCTGTCTTCATGACTGCATCTTAATCAGTGATTACTCGGAGCCACTACCGTGTCGTCCGTGTCCTTACCAGGCCGCAGTACACGGTCTCTCCAGAAGCCTTCTTCATCTTCCTCAGCTGGGAGACGAAGTACCAGAAGCGAGACTTGGCCACCACATGGTTAGGGGCGAAGATCCTCATGCGGTACAGAGGAGGAGCCGGGTTCTTGGCAGAGGGCAACAGACGCCCAACAACTTTATACTCCCTAAGCTGAAGGGAGAAAACTGCAGTTTTATAACGAGCATAATACAAAAAAATTGCATGAAATATCAAAAACAAGTTATAACATCTTTAAAGAGGGGCATGGCGAGCATCTAGTTATGTTTTGCAGCAGAAACCATGAGCACTAATGGTGATCTCTTGAAAATGTTCAATATTTAATGAGAAAGAAAAATGTGGCTGTATTCATCCAGAAATCTGGGCTTGCTGGTCAGATCTTCACACCAAAAAAGTTAATAAAGAAGTGAAAGGTGTCCTGAAATCCATCATTTTCATTACAATAACCTGCTGATAGGAGCACTATATAATCACCCAGGTCACATCTCTCCCTCTCTCTCTCTCTCTGCCAAGCATCAGGTGAAAACATTCACACCCTTCCCCTTAAATATTACTTTCTAAAACCGGATCTCTCTCGCAAACCTTCACATATTTGCCGAAGAAGGCTTTAATAAGAAGAAGCAGGCGGCTCACACCACATGGCTCCCAACACATTGTCGGCCGCCATGTTGTAACTCTACCAGGCCCGCTAAATTAAACACTTTATAGCGCTTTTACATCACATACTCCACCGGAAACAACTCTGTGGATATCTTACGAGATGTTATAATGCATAAATACGAGGCTATAGTGAGCAATGTTCACTTAAAACTGGTAAATTACGTACTGTGCCAGACGCCTTCATGGTGTCTCGCTGACTGCCACCGTGAAAAAGGAAGCAACAGGGCGGAGCGACGCTACGTCATTCCTCCGCTCTTCTTCTTCTACTGCTGCGGTGTTTAGTGCGCAAACACGCATGCGCGCCCCCTAGTGTCTATTTTGTTTTATTACTACTGTTAAGAAATTGGACAGTCTACACTCGTGGGCAAAAATATGAAGCTTTTAATGGTCTTAACAACAAATCATTGATCAGGAAATGAGCAAGAATGAAACAAATAGATAAAGGAAGTTAGTATGCGAGAGCTTTTCCCTTTGATTTCTTTAAATGTTTAAGTCTTGTGGCTCTTGATGAGCTGCATCAGGTGCGGCAGAGAACCAAATAATCACTAATCTTTTAAGAAAAAAAATCCCAGAAGATATTTTTGGAAAATGTTGTACACCCAGACATGTGTTAGTTTGAATTTTACATCAAACATTTTAATCATTATCATGATTTTACCTTTGCATACAAGAAGACTATAGAAGTGAATTTCCCTCTTTCTAGCTTTTCCCCAAACAAACAGTTCACTGCAGCAAAAGGAAACCAGCAAATGGAGGAACAGGAGCTCTCAGGAGTGCATCTGTTTCATTCTTGACCAATGATTTATTGTTAAGACCATTAAAAGCTTCATATTTGCCATTTTGCACCCTTTTTTTTTTTTGCCCAGGAGTCTAGTATATTGCGTATGCAGAAAAGGTTTTATTTAGGGCGTTTTTCTTGACTTTTTAGTCATCACTTTCCTGTGCCTAAATGATATGCTTGTTTGTCCAACAAAATATCAGAAAAAAAAAACACTTCGCCTTTATTGATTAAGCATAAGTATCAGCATACTTTCAAAACTGAATGTGAAAGATAATAAATGAATAGAAATACAAAACTACACATAGACACACAAATAGTTGACTGTTGTAAATGTGAGAGTTTTTACAGTGTAGCTGTGGGTATGTTGCTCTGTCAAAAAAAAAAAAAAAAAAAGTGCAAAAACATTTCACACGGGAATAGTGTACTGCAGGTCGACTGTTTTAGGCGAAAATCGAGAGCCGACTCACAAACCCAAAGAACACTGTACGGTGAAGCATGGTGGTGGCAGCATCATGCTGTTGAGCTGCTTCTCTTCAGCTCTGACTGAGGCTCTAAGTCAACAAAGAGGGAATCATAGAACGCTCCAAGTCTATTCTGGCCTCTTTTAGACAGTTGATGATGAAGAAAAATTTCCGGCATGATAACGATCCATAGCACAACTCCAAGTCAACAAAGGAACCGCTTCGGAAGAAGATGATCAACGTTTTGGTATGTTGTAGTCAAAGCCCAGATCTTAATCCTATCAAAAACCCGTGGAATGATTTGGAGAGGGCAGTTTGATAAGCTTTTTGCATGGAAGAGTGGAATAAAATTGCTATATCAAAAAGTGTTAAGTTGGTAGACTCTTTCCCAAAAGACTGAGTGCTGTATTACAAGCAAAAGCTGCTTTAACAAAGTATTAGTTAAGGGATTTGCACACTTATGCAACCAGGTTATTGTATGTTTTGTCGTTTTCTTCTTTTTTCTGTTTTTACACTTGAATTTTTTGGGTGCTACTGTATATCACACAGACCTGCAGTTATTTAAAAGCCATGTGTAGCCTTTATATCTACTGTAGCCTGGACTGTTTTCTATGGGATTTCTTGTTACAACACAGACAATAACACTAATGATATAAATTTAATGTTATTTTGTTAATTGGAGAGTTCTTGCAATATTATCAGTCATAGCTAGGCAAAGATGGACAAACACCTGTCATAACATCGCATAATAATTTTGTCGCGTTATAAGACGTAGGGCTGGGAGTCGATCACAGAAAGAATCGATTCCTCAAGTCAATGCATTTGGGACTCGGGTGTCGACTCCAAAGCTTTGGACTCGATTCCACACGGTGGTTTTTGTAATTGTGTAGTTTTTCCGCACTCTCTCGCCCACCCCGACACAGTCCATAACAATAGCAGTATGTGCTGAAATCTCTTTCCTTATGTCTTTTGGAATCGATAAACTGAGTGTGTGAATCGACTCTTCACTTGGAATCAGTATCGGAATCGACTCAGTATCGGACTAAATCGAACATCGAGCCGAATGGAAGCCGAAGAGAACCGAGTGAGCGCTGTGGAGTCACGTGACAGTCACGTGACAGTCACGGTCGTCATTTCAAGATGGCTCCTCTGGCAGAAGAACACTTCAGCTCACTACAGCTCTTGTTAAAGGTATTCATTCCACATACAGTATTCAGAGTGATGTTTAAGAGCAGGAACAGAACTGCTGAGTCTTCTGCAGGTGCTGTGAGCTCGCAGACTGATGTTAGGAGCATATTACTGACATATACACTGCGAGATACATCTCAAAGCCGCTCAAATACAGGATGTGTTTTATCCACTGTCTCTCTCTCTCTCTCTCTCTCTCTCTCTATCTATCTATCTATCTGTCATTCTGTTTCTCTCTCTCTCTCTCTCTCTATCTATCTATCTATCTATCTATCTATCTATCTGTCATTCTGTTTCTCTCTCTCTCTATCTATCTATCTATCTATCTATCTATCTATCTATCTGTTTGTCTCTCTCTATCTCTCTCCCTGTCATTCTGTTTCTCTCTCTCTCTCTCCCTCTCTCTCTCTCTATCTATCTATCTGTTCCCCCCTCTCTGTTTGTTTTTCTCTCTCATTCTGTTTCTATCTATCTATCTATCTATCTATCTGTTTCCCTCTCTCTCCCTCTGTCATTCTGTTTCTCTCTCTCTATCTGTTTCTCTCTCTCTCTATCTGTCTGTTCCCCCCTCTCTCTCTGTCTCTGTTTTTCTCTCTCTCTCGCTCTCCCTCTGTCATTCTGTATCTATCTATCTATCTATCTATCTGTTCCCCCTCTCTGTCTCTGTTTTTCTCTCTCTCATTCTGTTTCTATCTATCTATCTATCTATCTATCTATCTATCTGTTTCCCTCTCTCTCTATCTCTCTCCCTCTGTCATTCTGTTTCTCTCTCTCTATCTGTTTCTCTCTCTCTCTCTCTCTCTCTGTCTGTTCCCCCTCTCTGTCTCTGTTTTTCTCTCTCTATCTCTCTCCCTTTGTCATTCTGTTTCTCTCTCTCTCTGTTTGTTTCTCTGTCTCTCTCTTTTTGTCTGTCTGTCTGTCTCTCTGTCTGTTTCTCTCTCTCTGTGTCTGTTTCTCTCTGTCTGTTTGTTTCTCTCTCTCTCTCTCTCTCTCTTTCAGTTCAATTCAAATGAGCTTTATTGGCATGACTGTGTAACATCACAATGTTGCCAGAGCAATAAATACATTATACAGACATACAGATAAATAAAATCTAGGGGAAACACATATACATGTCCATATTATACATGTAGGTTAAAAATAAATAGATAAATGAATACAGAGAGCAGTTATAGATGGAAATGAGGGATCAGCCTTTTTCTCTCGTTTGATGGCAGGAGGCTACATACTGCACTGCCAGGTGGATCCACTTTTCCTTTTCTCCCAGAATATAACAGAGTTTGTCTAAGTTTGCTGGAATTCAGGTGAGACTAGAGTTATTTGGTTGAAATACGCATCTCTAATGTTTTGATATTTGCTGCACTCGGTGAGGAAGCGTAGCTCGTCCTCTATGGCTCCATCTGTGCAGTGAGAACACAGTCTGAGCTTTCTGGCTCTCTGACCACAGTCTTTCATTTTGATTAAGTAAGGTACCAATTTATAATCAGATTTTATACTGTGGAAGTAAGTTAATTTCTTTAATTGAGCTACTTTGTGCTGCCAATCATGAATGTATTCTTCCTGGGTTATTTTTTCTGTTTCTTTAATTTTTGAGTACTTAAACTGTTGAATTGAGTTGATGTTTTTCTACTAAACAGTGCATGGGGTCGCTCTCTGGGTGTTTTCTCCTGTAAGTGGAAGTACTGTGATGGTAGCTATCTGTCGGCGTGTCTGAAAGATGGAACCAGAACTTCGCTGTTCTCTTCTGGATTTCTGCTAGGAGGGGGAAAGGTCGCTGGGGCGGTTAGCTGGCTGGTCGCTGGGGCGGTTAGCTGGCTGGTCGCTGGGGCGGTTAGCTGGCTGTGTTTCTGGGTGATTAACTGGCTGTGGGTAGGCTGGAGACTAGTGGTGGTTTGGGTATTCTAACTGGTTGTTATAATAGGTGTGATTTGATTGTGGGACTGTTCGAGTGTCTCAGCTAGGGTGGTCAGCTGCTGTTTAAGACTCTGAATCAGGGCTTCTTTCTGCTCCAGCTTGTCCATAAGTTGACACATTTCTTCTCTGAGGGATTGTGTGAGAAATTTCAGCTAAAAAATTTCAGTTCATCAAACTCCATTTCAGATTTCACGAGACTAGCTTCTGGTCCCTGAATCATCACGGTGCCAGTGTTCTACAGGTTGATGTTAAATTTGGGAGTGATGTCCATGTACAGCTGTCTCATCGCTTTACTCCCAGCCATCTTCAGGTCTTTATTAGCTGAGAGCAGGGCTGTGTGCCAGGCGTTTGGCTGCTCTGTGTAGAACAGCAAGTCCGCTTTGATGATTTTTACCATTTAATATAGTAAAATCTGCTCTTAGGGTCTCACGGAAGTCTCTTAAAATTTTAGCTTTGTATTTTTTCTTGGCACTTTCAGTATTTATGTCCTCTGGGTAGCTGATAGCGAGGGTGCTAATGCTCCGTCCCTCAGAGTTTTTAAATGTAGCCATTTCCTAACTGTCACTAACTGTCACTGCTGTGATTCTGACAAGCAGCTAGTCGCTATTTCTGTTAGCAAAGAAAATAATAAAATCAGTGCCTACCTCCCTTTTTCAGAGTTTTCTTTTATATATACTTTTAAAAATTGTTTTTCTTCTCCTCTCCCAAGTTTCTCTTCTCTTCTTTTAGTTGGTATCTTGTAGTGGATCTGTGGTTGATGTCTCAGTTATTGGGTTAGCGTAGTATCACCTTTTTTTAGTTTATTTTGGACAAAATAAACTATTAAAAATTTCAGTATTTTTTTTTTTAAATAGTTGTCCAGTGTCCTCTGGTTGTTTAGTATTAAATTGACATGTTTCTTCTCTTTCTTCTCTACTTAAGACTAACAAAATTTAAAATTTTTAAGGAGCTCATGTTTTTGCTGCTGATCGCTCTCTCTCTCTCTCTCTCTCTCTCTCTATCTCTCTATCTCTGTCTGTCTGTATGTCAGGGCGAGTAGCATTGCAGCTTCACAGCTCCAGGGTTCGAGTTTGCCCTCAGGTTACTGTCTCCATGCATGTTTTGTGTCCATATGGGTTTCCTCCATGTTCTCCGGTTTCCTCCCACTGTCCAAAAACATGCCAGTAGTCGGATTGGCTAAGATAAATTGCCCCTAAGTGTGGCGTCCCACCAGCGTCCCATTCAGGGTGTACTCCCAGGATGGGCTCCAGATCCACCACGACCCTGAGCAGGAAGGAGTGAATGAGTATTTCAAGTCCATAATCATGCCATGTCTTCAATAGCAAGTATGAGAAACAGAAAAGCTGCGTTTGCTTTTTTCTGCTCTTTTATTCCAACCACACAAGATTTGGGTTTTGTTTTGTCTGCTTAATCTGTTTACTTCTAGTGTCACTTTGACAAATCAGTAATCGAGAAAGTAATGCACACAGCGTTCACGTTTATTATTCCAGCAACTGCTTAATCACTTCTCAATTCTTCTCAATCACTGCTCTTGATGTTTTAGGGATGCCAGCGAAGCTGGATTAAATAAATTAGTCCAAATGCACATGAAATCGAGTGGGAGTTTCACTCAGTTTCAGTAAATCTGTTGCCTGGGATAGAAAGAAATCAGCCCGAGCCTCTACCTTGTTCCGTTTGGTGTAGTTTTACTTACGAATGTTCGTGGTGCTGTTGTTCTTGGTTCCACAAAAGTCAAAATTAATCCAATTTAAACAGTAAATAAGACAGTATGGATGCTACATTTACTTGTTTTTATGTATTTTCTCCTTAAAGGAGAGTGCGAGCTTAGCTTTGCTAGCCCATAAAATAAATCAACACATTTATTTGATCTTAGAAGTCTTAGAGAGTTGAAATAAAATCATACAAATTACAACAAAGATGTTGATCAGGGTTATGTTGGGAAACATCTGATTATTTAGAAAGTGCTAGAAATTTGCCTGAATTTCAGGAGTCCTGTGCGAGGGGTCAGGCCGTGTGTGTGTGTGTGTGTGTGTGTGTGTGTGTTCAGCTGCACATTATGGATTCATTCTTCTGCTTGCAGTCATGTCTTCAGTCCTAAAGTTGTTCTCCATAGTGTTTTTGTTCACTCCTTTTCTGATAGTGCGGCCGTACCTTCTCCCTCTACTACATTTTGTTTTATTAAATGTGCATATACTGGCCAAACAAATAAGACTGTTATGTTTTTAGGCTCCATCCAAAGATGTTGTGCGACAAATTTGCATGGACAGTTTCCCGTCGCGAGCGCACGAGTCCCAGAGTCTGGTAGACAGCACTGCTCGAGCCCTGTCTGTGTCCAGCAGCGAGGCCATGCAGGTGCGTCCTCTGCGATTTATTCATTTACAGCAGTAAACATTTAAAAATCCATCTCTGTTAGGAACAAAGATTGCTCATGCGCGTCTCTCTTTCTCAGGTGCTGACAGCATTTCATTTGCTTTCGCGTCATGTGGTGTTCCGCAATTTTACAGCACCAGAACAAATCCAGTCTATTTTCCCAGCCACATTCCACTCAAACCTCAAGAATCTCCTCACTAAGATCCTGCTGGAACAAAGGTGACTGTAAAGCTGCTGTTTATTCGTTAGCAGTAACGCATCCTTCAGTGTCTGATTCTCTGTGTATCGTTACTTCAGCAGTGATCATTTCTTTTACTGTGTCATTTTTTTTTTTTTTTTAGTGTGACATGGAGAAATGAGGCTTTGTCCAGTCAGAGTGAGTATCTTCTGAGCTCCTGGATTCTGTATCTCATCCATTTGATTCGTACTGAATATTACACGAGACTTTGCGGTTATACGAAAATAATCCACACCAGGGTGGTGTGATGCGGCACAACGCCAAGCGGAGTGCCGTTAACACCCCGAAGTGGATTATTTTCTTATAACTGTGCAGTCTGTCGTCTGTTATTCCACTTACACTAAAGCACTTTGGCAATGATTATAATGTTCAATTTATTAATGAACGAAACATCGCTTATTTTAACGGTTTATAGTTAGATTTAAAGATGTGGAACGTCCGAGACACAAGTTAGTTCCTGTTCTCACCTACGCTATAACCGTGATAAACAGACATACCCTCACCTGCATCTCTTTATTTCTTTTTCTCTTTCTCTTTCGCTCTTTCTCTCAAAAATGCAGCTTGTCATTGTTTTAGTGAGAAACCAGAAAGAGTAAACTCCTGTCCTGGAAAAGTTTGCAAAGCATCATGACTGTTACAAAGTGCTGACACTGGAGACTCCTTCCATAAATGTTAAATACACGTCTACTAACAAAAAAAAAAAAACCTCACCACATCACAATTATACAGTATGGTTTACTTTGTTAAACAACACCACATTTTTAAACCATATATTATTAAAAATGTATGAGCTGTTACTATAGAAACAATAACGTATTAGTTATTACTATTAATTATATATTAATTAATATATAGCGCATTAATATTAACCTGTTGCACACCTTACAGCCGTAACTACTATCTGACCCGTGTAAAAATAACGCACACCTTCTGACCAATCAGATTCGAGAATTCAACCACGCTATAGCCGAAGTTGTTTTATTGCACCATGTAACTCCATCAGTTCCTGTGTGTGTTTGTGCTGCAGTCTCTTTGCCACAGCTTGTAGACTTGGAGTGGAGGGTGGACATGAAGACCGCGTCTGACTCTGTGAGCCGCATGGCTGTGCCTACCTGTATCCTGCACATGAAGGTATGATGGACTGAGCGATAAAATCAGGTCCTACATATACATATACATATACATAGACACATAGCTCTGAGACACATCACTAAGCACTAGAGAGGGAAAAAAACAACGATCTGCTTTGTGTACAGATCCAAGATGGTGGCAACGTGAGCAGCAGCAGCACAAGCGAGTCTTCAGTCACTGTGGAACTGAGCAAAGAAACACTGGACACGATGCTAGACGGCCTGGGACGCATCCGAGACCAGCTCTCCGCTGTGGCCGGGAAATAGGACCGATCTGAAATAGTGTCATTAACAGCTCATTTACATTTACACAAATGTACACAGCTACACAGCTCACACACTCGGAGGACTGAAAAAATTCTGGGTATGAATTGAGACACATGCTAGAGTCTTTGTAACAGTGTGTAACAGTCAGCATCCCAAGCAGTTGGATTTATACATTTAAAGATGAACATGTACTCTGCAGTTTTGAATATTGAATGCAGTTTTTTTACTTCAATTAAATCTTAGATTTCTCTCATATATTAATTGTGAGATTGAGCTCATAATCCACAGCCATTTCTTCCCCTCTTTACCGAAGGTGCCAATAATTCTGGAGCTGACTGTCTGTTTTTAACCTGGACATTTATGTAAATACATTAAAAGCAGTGAATTTGGGAGAAATTGATTCATTACATCCTTTTTTCTTTTTCTGATGGAAGTGTGAAGCCAGAGCACGGAATGCAATTGAGCTACAGTTGGGGGAAAAACATGGACGCCTCCATGATTGTCTTTTGTTAGCAATAAGCTAGCCAGGTCCTTAAAATAGTAAACTGTAGAGTCAGTGTTATAGATTTAACAACTGAATATGTCTGTATGTTGATTAATCTAAAGCAAATGCTTGAATACACAGTGTAACTCATTATAGTTAAAGTTAAGAAGTGCTGCAGTGTTTATTGCTGGTGCTGCGAGCGGCCATGTAGTTTTGGCGTCACCTACTGACCTTCTAGGACATCAGCTTGGAGTTCAGAAGACCATCCCGAGTTCCTGAGAAGGAAATCCAATTTGCGGAGGTGTTTTCTTTGGTTTTTCCAAGTTGGAGGTCAGGAATTACAAGTTATGATCTCTAGTCAAATTATTGTGCTAATGGCTGTGAAAAATAATCAGATTTGTTAAAGAAACTGGTAATGACTCATTCATGAGGGGAAACTGATGTGGTATAAACACTATTCCCAAGTCTCCAACTGCAGTTTATATTACTAGCCTCCAAATTATTCCTGACTTCCACTGCTTCTGCTACAAGCTTTAAAAAAAGCACATAATGAAGAGCTAATGAGTGAACAACAAAATGAGGAATTGTGATATGTAAAACTTGCATCCCGTAAATTAAGGTCAATAATCATTACATATTTGGAAACAAAGATGGCATTAACAAAACGCTTTTAACTATTATTGTTTTGTTTTTTTAACTTTTGAAAAATATCCTCTCGGTGTAAAGATTTCCATGGATTTGGGGAAGTTTAAATCAGTTCTAACATTTCGTCAGAACTGCACGGATAATAAAAAAAGACTTTGGACTAAACCAAGTGGATGTGAGTTTGAATCGCAGGATAGCCAGAAAGCCGCGGCTCTGCCCTTGAGCTTGAGAGAGATGCTAAACCTTATCTATAGGCTTGCATTGGATTTTGCCTCCAGTGTTAACCTACAGAGATCATTTCCACTCCACACACATCTCTGAGGTTAACGGTTCGTACACATGCCCTTGAGAACTGCAGTTGACTCAGCAGTGCAGCCACAATTCTGTGTAATGTTTGGTTAATGTTCAATTTTTAATTTTGATTAATATTCAATCTTGCATAGAAGACATGAGAGAAAGAAAATACGCTCTTCTTCAAATCTGTTTTTATTTATCAGGGCCTAAATAATATGGCTGATGTCTTTTCTTCTCAGCAGGATGTAGACACACACCTGCCCTCCAGAACACCAAACTGGCAAAAGTTCTGCTTTTTTATCGAGGTAGTCACACTTCTTGACGTTTAACTAATCTTCTGTGTTTCATTAGTAATGACCTGGCTGCTAATGACTCTCTTGTTTATTGTGAAAGTAGGAAGGGTGTACTTATTTTTGCCCACCTGAATGTTTATGAGTGTTGGTTTACTTTTTGGAAAAAATTACTACATATGGAAATCTGTTGTGTTGTTACCCGACATCGTTTGTTTATGGAAGTTGCTGAGGATCACACAATTGTTACTTAGGCCCTGATAAATAAAAACGTACAACTGAAGGAGGGTGTACTTTCTTTTTCCCCATGACTGTACATTGCTGTCTAAAAAGACTATTATTTCTCATTTTACTTAAAATACTTATTTAAATCTCCTGCTGCACTTTACATCGAGGACACCCTTCATAACATGTTTCAACTGGAAAGGTCTGATATTAAATAAACTCCATTAGACTGGAAATATTTCCATCTTTAAATTTTACACTTCAAAATATTCATAACCACATGAACATAATGTGCACATATGACTTTTTTTTTTTTTTTTTTTTTTTACACTATACATGATCTATTGCAATAACATCCAAAGAGCAATTTACACATTTTATTTAGCAGTACAGTTACATACAGTATTTTTATACAAATTACATGTACAGAAGTTGATTGTAATTAAAAATATATAAAACTTAGGAGTAATATTACATTTGCAATATATTACAGTGTCAAATATTTAGTTTGAATTAAAGCATTTTGACCCATCCTTTCATTAAAAAAAATCACTATTTCATGACCTCTCTGCCACATTTGCAGAACATCAGCAGTGAAACACTGCTTTTAATTGCTCTTCTCACTGTATGTTCCTGTGTGAGGAACAATCTTTCTGCAGCTCCACTCCACCTGCTCCACTCTATAAACCGTAAGAAGGCATTAAAAAAATCCAGCTTTACCCCAGAGGGTATCAGCTTGGTGACACTAAGCTACGGATCGGGAAGCTTTACACCCATCCAGCCCATCAAATGTTCTCAGTTAAAACAACATCTTGTTGATCATAATAGAATTGAACGATTTAAAGAAAGAGCTAGTCTCTGTTATTGCACTAGGGATCAAAATAAAACCATAAACCCAGAGCGGAAAAATCAGCTACTAACATAAAACCCATCATTTTTGCTTTCGTGTAATGAACTGCAGTCTGTTCATCTGTTTTATACGTGATATTTGTTCTATCCTTTTGTGCACTCAGAATGCACCTTTCAGATAAATGCTGATAAATTAACACATTTAAAGTGAAGTTATTGATGTGCGAACATTGTTTAGATTTTACTCTCTGATTCCGAGTTACAAGCTTCAAGTTTTTGTTTTAACCAAAATTACTTGGTCTCGCTTCAGGGTCCCTGGAGGACCAGTGGTTAGGCCACAGCACTCTCATTACTGCGGCCCGGGCTCGAGTCCCAGCCAGGGAACCAGCCCCAGCTGCTGGTGTTGTGTGCAACAGCGTGCTCTCAGTGCCGGTTCCAAGCCCGGATTGCGTCAGGAAGGGCATCCGGCGTAAAAACTGCGCCAAATCAAATACGGGGACCGAAGATCCGCTGTGGCGACCCCTAACGAGAGCAGCCAAAAGAACAACAACTGGGTCTCGCTTCATTTGTTCTCCAGTTCTCAGTATTTCTAATGATTTTTTTCATTGTGTGGGCAGTGTATATACAGTATGTATACAGTCTTTGCAAACGTGCTGAGCAGAAAAGCATCACAAAACACAACACGCTGAACCTTTACATGGATGGTCTGCAAATCTGAAGCTGTAGTTTGCACAGACTCATCCAAACTGAATACTGAAAAAATATTGCTTGATCTTCTTCCAATCTACATATGTACTATATATACACACCTTTGGTCATTACATTTCACACTTCGTTCTGGTTTATCTTTTTTTCTGATCCGTTCAGCATGCTTCACTTTTCCAGTCTTGGTGCAGAAAGTATGCTGCAGTTTGTGTAGTTTAACTGGGACGCTGAGCATCACCTGTGCTCTGATGTATGACTGTAATCCCTTCCATGTCAATCTCCACTGAGTGCACGCTGAAATCACAGAGACCCTGTTAAAAAACAAAACAAAACACAGAGCCAAGATTACAAACAGTCTGCCAATTATTTAGAAGCTGAAGATTAACTTTAATCATTTATTTTACTGATCTGACAAATGCAGGACAAATAAAGATCTAGACTTTTAAGGCCTGATTCTTTAGTCTCTCTCTCTCTCCCTCTCCCTCTCCCTCTCCCTCCCCCTCCCTCCCTCCCTCCCTCCCTCACCTGTGTGCTGTTGAGGATCTGTCGTACGTTCTGCTCCTGCTGGGCGTGCTCTGTGAGTATGAACAGGAAGCCACCGCCTCCTGCCCCTGCCAGACTTTGCCCTAAGGCTATAGGTTGAAGGGCGTCCATCATGGTTCTCACTGCGGCTGGTTCACATCCTGGAGCCATCGCTTTCTTCTGCAGCCAGTAGCGGTTCATGCAGGCCCCTAGTTTGGTAAGAGATCCTGAGAACAACAGAGAGGAAACCCAGATGGAGAGACAGTGCATTAGAGACACTTGCAGTGTTCACTCATCTCAGGCATACCTTTTCCACAAAACATGTTCAAGACACATGTCTAAGAAACGTCTCTTTATTTATATTCGTGCTTTCTGTGTACACTCACCCTCGGTGCAGGCCCGTGCACACTCCTCAGCATTGCTCACCAGCTGCTCTGCGTTCTGTACGATCGACGGCAGACGACTGTACCAATTCCGCACCACATCCTACAAAACAAATATACGAGTTAGGAATAACAATACAAGCACGGTTCATGACACACACACACACACACACACACACTCCCATAAGGCAGTAATACACACTGGCTGGATGAAAGAGAGTCTTGTTCTGACCTGTAGCAGGTTGCGTGCCAGTCGTGTCTTGCCGGTGTAGATCAGCAGGAGACGCTGTTGCAGCGCAGTGAGGAAGCCTTGAGGAAGCACGAGCTGCTCCGCCTCCACTCTCAGGGGCAGGATGGGACGAGACCGCGCCACCTTCACTCCACCTACCAGCCCTCCTACCTGGTCCTGCCACCCTCCACCTACGGCACATTTCTTTAGTGTTTTAGTTATTTTACTAATATCTAATGTGTATACTAATTAATCATCATACATAATCATATATATTATAATTACAAAATATATACATACAGTACATACTCTGATTATTGCAATAGTTTTGAGAGAATATCATTGATCTCTTCCGCCTTAAAAAAAGATTGAAAGTGCATACAAACACAGGTTTTTAGGAAATTCATGTTCCGAATATGTTTAGAAGTACTCCACAACCCCAAATACATCCACTTATTCACCTGTAAGTCTAGCACATGGCAGGTTGACAGCAACATAGGTAAGCTAAGGCCTGATTTATGAGTGCACCCTGGTTATAGTGTGATGGCTGGAGCCCCACTGACCTGTGGTGAGTATCTGCTCCAGGTGTAGTACTGCGTGGATGAGAGAACTGGTGTCATAACTCCGGCCAGTGCATCTGTACACAGCTGCCAGAACCGCACCTGCCAGGATACTGCTTGTACCTGTACACACCACACACACACCATAAAGTTCACTTTATATCAGTACAACTGATCACCTAGGAATGTCTTACGTGAAATAATGTTACAACATGATCCAAAATCCAGTACCAAGAAATTCAACCGTAAACACAACTTTTTCAAAATACACTGTGCAATGTAAATATCAGTGTCACTGTTGTGATGACAAAGCAACACCACCCATAATGCAAATCCAGCATTCGGACTCCCGGATTCGTCACCATCATTAATCCACTGGCCCAACCACAGATTCTTTTTAAACAGCCTTCAGTATCAGACTGTTATGAAGCCTTGCTCCATTCCATGAACTTTATTTATGTCTCTAAACTTGCATTGTTTGCTTTAACGAAATGTGCTTAAATCTTGGCTTGTTAGTGCTAGCTTCTATGTCCAGGATTTTCTTTGCAGTCATTGTCGTGCAATTTAGCTTCTATTCTTCCCTATAGCTAAGGTCTAGTTATTATTAATTATATACTAATTATAGGCTTGTTTCTAGTTTAGACTTGGTTAATCTTATTGATTTGTACTTTTTTATATTCTTTAGTTTCATGTTTGTATCCTGCTTAGTTTTAGGTTCACTATTGTTTTGTACTTCCTCGTTCAGTTTTTTTTACATTCTTTGTTGTCAACACGTATTATCTTTCTTTTTGTGTTAGTCTCAATGACTCTTTAGACAGTGTTTGTCATTATTATACAACCCAAGTAACATCTGTTCAGTGTTATTACTTGTTTTTCCTGTACAGAAAAGGCACATTTAAATGCTTTTTTTTAATTTATTGAAATATTACGCATTTAATTGATCAGATATTTGAAATATCTTTAATAATAAGTATCACAAAAGCAGAATATTGTATTCGTTTTGATAAATGATGATATGAAAAAAGGTTTTGGGCCTGGGTTTTGACTCAGACATATGGGCCCAAATGTGTGTCCTGCTTAAAATCCTAAGTGAAGAATAATGTACAGTGTTGATTCTGTTACGTCCCAGACTGAAGCATGTAGTCTCACCAAGTCCTGAGCCATGAGGCAGCTGAGACCAGCTGTGCAGCTCCAGTCCTCCTCCCCAGCGCTGCAGCAACTGCTGCTCCAGGGACAGAGGAGACGTAAAACACACTACATCACTGCACACACACACCGCCTTTAACAGGGCACCTGCAACACACACACACACACACACACAAAAATGAAGCCTTTATGATACAGTTAAATCTCCTTTCCTTATTCATTAGAAATTGCAAAGTAGTTTTTAAACTGTGGCTGGAGAAGCAGAAGTATTGTTGATTTGGACGTTAGTCCTCACCAGGCGCATGGGGCTGGCAGTGGTCCTCCAGGTCAGTGAGGTCATTACACACAGTCTGTGTAGTCATGCTGCAATCTGGAGGGCCGCTGCGGCTCACCAACACCAGCCGGGGCTCTGGAATGCGACGCACTCGGGCTCCGATCGGTCGTTTTCCATCCACCTTCACAGACACGTTCACCACCACACCTCCATGCTCAAACGCAATCGGGGGAGTATCACTCCACCCACCTAGACAGAGTCATTTTGGTAAAATGGTTAAAGTGCACCTTCTACTTTACTTCTGATTCTTGTTTAAAAAACAAAAAAAGCAAATGCAGGAAAGTGTATCAATATAAAGAAATGGAACTATATATGATAAACTATAAAAAAGTATTACTTTGTTTACACTGTTTAATACTTCTAACATTATATACAGTATACAGGCTGCAAGCTGATATATTTCAAAATGACCTGGAGGAATGGGAATTGTGTGTGCAGGGCACAGTACTGCAGAAACTCACCAGAGAGGTCCAGTCGGGCTGGACACTCCACTTCCTGCCACTCTCCCATTGGCGGCATCTCGCCTTGACCAATGAGCACAAACTGGCGTGCAGACATCACCGCTTTCCTGAGAAGGATCTGTCCTGCACCCTCGTAGTGTCTGGCAGCTCTTACCAGCAGATCTGGTCTATAGGGGATGAAAATGTACACCATCAATGCAAATCCCCATAAACGATGACCTGCTCACATTCTGCACTCTAAACTCTCACCTGTTGAGCCAGCGGGCTCTCTGATTGGCCAGTTCCACGACACCAGCCTCCAGCTTGCCCTGCTCCAGCAGGCTGAAAGCAGAAGCCCAGGATGGATTAGCAGCCGGGCCACTCCTCAAACCCCCTTTCCCCTCGCCGGCCATGCAACCAAGAACATCAGCGATGCATGCCAAAGTACGTGCAGCTACACCCAGATCGGCAAGACTTCCTGAAGCCACTGAAACAGAATGAACAGAAAAAACAGACAAATGAACAGAAAGGCAGGAAGAGAGAGAGAGAGGGATGTACAAATGTATATGACAACACAGTACACAGCAATTTAAGGATTTATATGTGTGTCGTATATATGTCATGTATATGCATCTTGTGATAATTGCTCTATTCTGTGCATTTCACCTGATGTTTACATTTAGATTACAAGTTAGCACCAAGCTAACGGTAGTGAACCTTATCACAACCTTCCCAAAACCGCTGGAGCATGAAAACACTAACTAACTGAAATGTTACAATTAATCTAAACCAAAACTAACATATGCACTGAATATATACACATCCAATTCTAACATATACACTGAATCGCAACATAAGACAACATACGAAAACACACACACACACAAAATGAACTAAAAATGATTGGTCTGGACATCCAAGCTCTGCATATCATCATTATACACATTAACAAATCATAGTTGTCTGTGAGCTCGTGTACACAGAATAAGCCAGTTACAGTAGTGCTCTCCTCCAAGCATGTTCAGCTGTTCTATGACACTGTGCGATCAGTTCAACCAACGAAATTTTTCGTGTAATCAGTATATGTTACTTTATGTGGCACACATTAGTGCAGTATTTAATATATTTTAATGCTTATATTCTCATTCAGCGTGAGGAATAATAGCAGATCAGTGACTGTCCATCTTTTCCTCACCGGAGTCGAGTGTGCTCAGTAGTTCTATGTGTTTGCCTCCCAGCACTGCTGCTCTCATGCAGGGCAGAAGGTTGTGGGCTGCGTGGCTCTTCAATGCGTCCGCCGCTCTTCTCCGCCCTGCACTAAACAGCAGCTCCTCTCTCCACTGCAGTTCACGCTGCTGGTCAGTGAGAGACAGCACCTCCCTAAGAGAGAGTCTCCATGCTGATCTCCAGCTCTCTATACTCCCAGAGCCTCCCAGTAGGAAGCGCACGCCATCCAGCCCTACTGTACCTCCCTTTGGCATAAATGCCAAGAACAAGCGAGCGTCCAGCAGAGTCTGACGCGCTCCACTCGCTGCTCCCCACAGATCCTCTCGCCTGAGACAAAAACACACACAGACATATTTTAGGTGCAGTCAATTTCTCTGAGTTGATATGGAATCTCAGGGCTGTTTTCTGTCTCTTACTGTATTCCAGTGCTGCTAAAGAAGTGACTCCATGTTTGATTGAGGAATGAAGCAGCAACATCATCACTCTGGGCCTGTAGAGAGGTGAATATTAGAACACTACTTAAAACATGCAATGCAAAAATTTGACTACGTGTATCTTTGAAATGTGCAATTCACATCGTGGGAATCAACATTCTATTAATTATACATCTAATGCAGTTGCACTGTTTGAAAACCAGAGGTCCGAATCTGCGCAACCCATAGAGTTACAATATATAAAGAGCACACTGACAGATAGCTCCGGATCACAATGCCCGACACGCATTATATGTTATAGGGTTACATGACCACTTTATAACAGTTCATAACAGTTAAAAAGAGCTCTTCGTTAGCTTTTAAACAACATCAGCCCCATAGCCCTGTGATCTACAGTGCCTGAGAAAGAGGTCACGGAAAACGGGCATTTTAGCCGACTTTGGAGCTTTATTTTCCGTTAAAAAGCAACAGAGCTCATTATGTTTCAATCACTCATTTTGCACGAGTCCGAGACTGTGTTTAATCAATTTTCTTGGAAGAATTTATTTATTAAATTTGAAGATATGGTGAAACAGTAGCACAACTTGTTTACAATATTAAACCTCTGTTCGTAACAATTTTTGATTTATTTAGGTTTATGCTGACAAAATGCACATTGTTTTGCACCGTTTATATTTAAGAAATAAAAAGCAGCCTTTTCAGTCATAATTTTTCTTTCAAATTTCATTAAAATTTTATTCAGAATGTTCTGAGAATTGAACTGAATCGAATCATGAAGCCAGGCTAGTGAACTGTATCTAATCGTGTCCAGAGTGTATCGTTACCTCTTTACTATTTAATGCACATGGAGGACTTAAAAGGGAAGTTAATAACGCCATAGTGAGTTGGTTTGAAATCCAGGTCCATTACATGTTATGGTTCAAAAGCATCAAAGGAAGCAGCCTCGCTCTAGTTTTGCACAGAAAGACAACCAAAAGTTATCTACCTCCAAACTGTCATACGCCCCAAACACTGTAAACACAGTTAACTTCAGCTCTCCCACATTCACCCTGTGCCCCTGCACAATGATGTCGCTGGTCAGAGGCAGGTGCTGTAGTTGATCTGAAACCGTCTGATCCAGGCCGGAGAGGAGGCACCCAGAATTCACTTGAATTGGGCCCTGGAATATAAAATAAAAAAAAAAAAAAATCACAAACTCCTAATTACCTGCAACTGACTGTTAAATTATTACTTTTTAATATTACACCTAAATAAGCCCTGCTGAAACAGCGGGGAACCACCGAGTAACTGCCTTGGAGGGAGGGGGAGGGGTAAGCAGAATGAATTTTTAGCTTATAGATAATATAAACTTTAAGAATATATAAGATACACAGTTTAAACTATAGGTTCCTTAACACTAACTGATGTTCAAGTGCAAAGCTGAGCTCAGTAAGCAAAGTGCACCCTGGCTGACATTATGCTCCTTTATGGTGTTCAGTGATTCCCACTTTCAAATGTATCTAATGCTGCAATCCATTGTTTTTAGGAACTGGGGAAAAAAATCCACCCTCTGACATGGAACAGTCATTCAACTTGGAATTACCGGTCAGGAAATCTGGCAAAATCCACCTAGTCTGAGACATAAACACACCTGACGTTATAACAATATGGCGGTGCACATGCTCAGTGAATAGTAAACAGAAATCCCTTTGTATCATTTTCTACTTGATAAAACTTGATTTTACTTAATATGCATCGTTTGTGCTGTAAAGATGTTTATCTGCTTTGTAAGCTTAGATGTGCAACGTAATTCTGCTGATTTCAGCTCAAATTTACTAACGTAAATTTTCTTAACGTAAATAAAACCATTGTGAAAGATGCATTTCATGAGCACACAACCAAGATCTTACTCAACTGAAGTTTTATTTTTAGAAAATTCAGAGGCTAGCCATAAAATATGGCAATATGTTTTTCAAAGACGAAGCATTGAAACGTGTTTAGATTAGATTAGTGAAGTTTTTTTCCGAGTTCTGAGTGCATTGGATTGCAGTGCAAGTACTACTGTTTGATATTGGGATTGCTGTTGGTGAAATTTTGTACAGAACCACTGTCTTATATCCTAAGTAGAGCCACAGAAGGTCATCAGATTTCATCAGATAGCTAGTAAATGGTGTGAAAGGTTTTAAGCCGTCCTGACCTGTAAGTGGCAGTGTTGCACAACAGCCCCTGCTGCAACATGCACCTCTCCTTCCAGGACACTGTTAATTATCCTACTGTTCTCGCTCACACACTGCAACTCCTGCAGAGAGGGAGAGACGTAATAACAATTCAACATCAACATACTACTGAAACACAACGGTTTATGGATTCAGTAGTCCGGACAGACAGGCAAGCAAGCCGTGATTCAGAACGAAAGCTTAGGGTTTAGTTAACTTTTAGTTTCACTTTGGCTCACCTGTATGTGGGAAAGAATCTGTGTCTCTGATCCTGCCTCTGTCAGACGTACAATATGTTCCCTGCCTGACATTGTCAGATAATCATAGTGTCCGTCTGAAGCGTGTACTGCAAATACAGCGTGAATATATTCATCAAAACCAAAAGAAAATGACAGAAAGATAAAAAAAGGTAAGGTAAGGTAAGTGAAGTACCCAGAAAAAGGGGAACGCCTCTCAAAGTCCTCCAGAGCACAGAGCGAGCGCTCTTCACTGCCTCCCCCTGTGGACCCGAAGGTGAACTGCAACCTGCTCTCACTCCATTCACAAACTCAGCTTCGGTCAGGTCTGAGCAAAGGCACATCAGGATATCCAGAAAGAGAGAGATCTGCAGGGATGAGAGCCAATAAAAGAGAAAATGTATGGAGGGAACTAAAGAGAGACACAACACTGATGTGAAAGAGATGTGTACATCACAGGCGATTGCTTTAAGATAACACGGGTCTTAACATGATCGAGGTTTACGTAACATGGTTATACAAGTGTAAGTGAGCCTGTCTCATAGCTAGCACATTCTTTAGTTATTCCCAGGGTGAAATATAGGTAAGGAAACCCTCTCAGGCAAGGAAAAAGACGCCATTGCTGGGTCCTACATAAGACCGTTAAGGGTTCCCCTAGAGGGACAAAACCAAAGAACGCTTTAGAGATGTAGATATAACCTCCAGAAGTGTAAAAATGATAAATTAACACTGAAGCCTCAAGTCAAGGTTCCTAGTTCAAGGAGAACAGGTACAAACAAACATACAATATAACAGCAGTGTGAACAATATAATAATAAATCGTATCAGCACATCCCTGTGTGTATACCTGTAGAGGTAGTGCTCCGGAGTCCATGCCCAGGTAAGTGCAGCCGTCCAGCGGTGGAGTGACGTGAGTTTGTAAAAGTCTCTCAGATACAGAGCTGGAGAAATATACAGGCCCTGACACCTGCAACCCAACCCACCAGTTACCATAAAAACACTAAAACACACATACAACATTTCACTTCAATACTGTTCTAGTAATGTGATGATCAGATGGAATTTCATCAGTGATAGGATTATTGCGTTAAGAAGCTTGTACATTATATACAGTCAGGTCCATAAATATTGGGACAGTGACACAGTTTTGGTAATTTTGCCTCTGTATACCACCACAGTGGATTTGAAATGAAGCAGTCAAGATGTGACTGAAGCGTAGACTTTCAGCTTTAATTCAAGGGGTTTAACAAAATATTGCATTAACAGTTTAGGAATTACAGCCATTTTTTACAGAGTTCCTCCATTTTCACAGGCTCAAAAGTAATGGGACAATTGACTGATAAGCAGTTTCTGGCCTGTTTCCTCCTTATATCATGATAAATTAAGGAGATAAAAGGTCTGGAGCTGATTCCAAGTGTTGAATTTGCATTTGGTAGCTGTTCATGGGAACTCTCAATATGCCGTCCAAAGAGGTGTTGATGCAAGTGAAGGAGGCCATCATTAGGCTGAAAAACCAAAACAGACCTATCAGAAAGATAGCAGCAACTTTAGGAGGGCCAAATCAACAATTTGGTGCATTCTTAAAAAGAAGGAATGCACTGGCGAGCTCAGCAACACCAAAAGGCCTGGGAGACCACAGAAAACAACTAAAGTGGATGATTGCAGAATTCTTTTCTTATTGAAGAACAACCCCTTCACAACATCTAGCCAAGTCAGGAACACTCTGGAGGAGGTAGGCCTATCATTGTCAAAGTCTACAATCAAGAGCCACCTTCATGAATGTAAATACAGACGGTTTACCTCAAGATGCAAACCTCTGGTAACTCTCAAGAACACAAAGGCCAGATTAGACTTTGCTAAAAAACCTCTAAAAAAAGCCTGACCAGTTCTGATGCAAGATTAACTTGTACCAGAATGATGGGAAGAGAAAAGTATGGAGAAGGAAAGGAAGGGCTCATGATCCAAAGCATACCACATCATCCGTCAAACATGTGGAGGCAGTGTTATGGCATGGGCATGTTTGGCTGCCAATGGAACTGGGTCACTGGGGTTTATTGATAATGTGACTGTTGATAGAAGTAGCAGGATGAATTCTGAAGTGTACAGAGCTATACTTTCTGCTCAGATTCAGTCAAATGCTGCAAAACTGATAGGACAGCGCTTCACAGTACAGATGGATAACAACCCAAAACATACTGTGAAAGCAGCCCAAGAGCTTGGAAATTAAATGTTCTTAAATGGCCGAGTCAGTCACCTGACCTCAACCCAACTGAGCTGCTTTTCACTTACTGAAGACAAATCTGAAGGCAGACTGACCCACAAACAAGCAGCAACTGAAGATGGCTGCAGTAAAGACCTGGCAAATCATCTCCAGGGAGGAAACTCAGCATTTGGTGATGTCCATGGGGTCCAGACTTCAGGTAGTCATTGACTGCAAAGGATTTACCTCCAAGTAATAAAAATAATCCTAATATTTATGATTATATTAGTTTGTCCCATTACTTTTGAGCCTGTGAAAATGGAGGAACTCTGTAAAAAATGGCTGTAATTCCTAAACGGTTAATGCAATATTTTTGTTAAACCCCTTGAATTAAAGCTGAAAGTCTACGCTTCAGTCACATCTTGACTGCTTCATTTCAAATCCACTGTGGTGGTGTACAGAGGCAAAATTACCAAAACTGTGTCACTGTCCCAATATTTATGGACCTGACTGTACATGTGTGTATATATATATATATATATATATATATATATATATATATATATATATAATCTGAACTGGCCGTACCAGAGGAACTTTCCCATCAGGCAGTACAGCAGAGCGGATCCTCTCCTCTGAACCGCGGTAGATAACATCACGCACTCCACCCTGTTGATACAGAGCTAGTTTATAGGGTGCAGATCTCAACTTATTGAACCACAGCTGTATCCAACCTAAGAACTGTGTTTAGGGCTGGGCGCTATGATGATATAATATCCACACCATGATAAATTGTGCCGCAATACACCTTTATGAGATATTGTGGGTATCGTGTTATCCTGTTATAACAATTTTAATGTTTTTTTTTTTTTTTTTAATAATTACAAACTGAATCAAACTTGGAAGCAGCTGATAAATATTCACTATTTTTTTCACATATTTCCTCATTTTCAGTTTCAGTTTATTCTTTCTGCAGAATAAATTAAGTACAAAGAATCAAATTCAGATTTTAAGGCAACTTTTCCAGAAAAATCTTCAAGTATCAGCATACTTATATTGTGATGCTTATTGTGCATCATAGAAAATAATTTAAACATCATTATGATATTTTGGAAATATTTTTGTCATCTCGCTCTCCCATAATTGTGTTACTTTCATTGTTTACTGCTTCACCCAGAACTCACCTGTGTGTCTGTGAGGTAGACTCCATGGTTCACAGCAAAAGACATGTCACCAGGTAAGGACACAGCCCGCACACCAGTGAAGTCCTCCCACAGCACTGCTGCAGAGGCAGATACACAACATTTAAACACATGAGTAAGTTTTAAGTAGATGTGTGAGTTTCCCACACTCAGGTGATAATATTTTGCCCCATTAAAAAAAACACACGCATTTGATTTTTTTAAAATCTGAGAAAATAATGATTCAAATTTTGCTGTGACATGAGCAAAACTATAACCCACTTCATTACACCAGGCACGTCACGTATGTGAGAAATAAAGCCTTGATTTCCACGCTTTCTTGGAGTGGGGTAGTAAATATAATGGGCATGTATCAGTTCTGACTATCAGATTATTATAAACATTAAATACTTTTGTAATTTGTTACTATTACTTACTTACTTATTTGTTATTACTTAAAGCTTATTTGTTTAGTCAAGCTTCTTGTGCTTCTAGCTTTTCTCTTAGGTAAAGGAGCAGATCTGGAAGATTCATTTGATTAAACTGGGAGGTTTAGAAGCTCTCACCCTCCAACTCTCAGGCGTTCAGTCAGGTCTGCTGATGGTGGAATGGCGGGCTGCTTTATGTCCCAGAGCGCCCTCATGCCTGTTTTACCTTCTGGCTCTCCCTTTTCGATTCAATTCACTTTTATATGTATGGCGCTTTTAATAATGGACATTGTCACAAAGCAGCTTTACAGAAATATATAAATTCAGGATATAAATTTTAAACGTATGAATATATCCCTAATGAGCGAGCCGGAGGCGATGGTGGTGAGGAAAAACTCCCTGAGACGGCATGAGGAAGAAACCTTGAGAGGAACCAGACTCAAAAGGAAACCCATCCTCATCTTTGTGACACCGGATAGTGCGATTATAAATAACTCCCTTCTATAACTGTGTACTACATGGACAAAAAGTGCTTATTGTGTAACCACGAAAATTCATTATAGTTTTCACGTGAAGTCTATTGTGCTGAAGTTATCAACTGTTCACTGATGAAGACTTGAGTGCAAAATTGTTCGTGGGAATCAAAGCTATCGTAGCAACTTTAGTCCTAAGCCATCGTAGCAAAACTGTTCATATCACTTGCAGTCCAAAGCCGTCTTCATGGTTTTTAAATGGTACCATCCACAGTAATCTCATGTATCTTTAGACTGTCTGTGTGCCATCCTCAGCAGCAGCGAGTGATTCCAAGTGATGAGAACTTCAACCAGAAGTAGGGCATCAGGATGGATCAGGCAGGTCCGGAGAGCAGAAGCATAACCTTTTAGTTATCCTGTCATCATAGTCCTGCGGGAGTCCCTGATGTACCTCCTCTTTAACAACAATAGGACAAGAGCTTTTTCCTCCCTCTCTCTCTCTCTCTCTCTCTCTGTCTCTCTCTGGCTACATGTCTATCCTGCTACCTAATGAGATGCCGGTGATCCTGCTCCTTCCACCCTCTGGACCTGCCTGATCCATCCTGATGCTCGACTCTGTTTGTAGCTTCTTTCACCTGAGAGCTCTTAGCTGCTGCTGTGGATGATAACACACAGACACCCTAGTGGTCGTTGTGGATGGTCTCACTTGGATTTCCTAACGACTGCACTTACTGAAAAACAGTCTACGCTC